>NC_054536.1:24342011-24594511 GCF_017654505.1 Polyodon spathula
TATACTTAAATATTGCTTTGAAATTCAGTTCAGATCTGTATTCTACGATTTTCTATCAAATTTGCTTATGGAAATCATCCTCCATATACACAAACCCTAACTACCCCACTACCCCAAGCCAGCTGGTTCAGGGATAAGTGTGTAATAATTATCTGTGGATTTCTCCAGGTGACCTTCCGGACAAGAATTTACCACTGTAATATTAACAGCCAGGGAGTGATCTGCCTGGATATCCTAAAAGACAACTGGAGCCCAGCACTGACAATCGCCAAGGTTCTGTTATCTATCTGCTCGCTCCTTACAGACTGTAACCCTGGTAAGAATTACATAGAACTTAGGAGCAAAATGGGAAATTGTGTGAACAGTTCAGTTTGCTTTCATGTCTATGGATAATGCTTATTTACCATAGGAAATACAAATCTAAATAATGTTTTTTCATCCCTTAAACTGCCCTTGGCAGTGGGAGTGGGGTGAAGGCACACACACATGAAGGGCCTTTCCTCATTCTCGCCTGTGTGTTGGTGGTTAACAGCCATTTGAAAGTGGCTCCTTTCTCATCCGGACAAGGCACAGCATGCTTGTGTGCTCATTGCTGGGCTTCCTCCCAAGTTTGCTCTTGTGTAGCTCTCAACTTGAACATGGATGAAAGGACACCAAGTTGTTGAGAAACGGTGGAAGGGGGAGCCAAATGCTTTCTAATTTGGCCCTTGTAGCGACATGACTTTGTTTACAGCCCTATTCCGTCATGCACATTTAAATTGAAGAATACATTAGGAAGTTGTAGTTTATACTTCAGTTTGAAATGTGCAGGTATCTCATGACAGCACTATAGATGAAATGTTGATGCTGCATCAATTAATGTTGTGGGTGGGGGGGGGGGGGGGTGTGCAAAGCCTGGTTTCTTAAAGCTTCTTAATTTTATTTTTTTTCCTTTTTTTAATAAATACATTTGTCTCATCTACGCTCGGCAGTTAGAGGTACCAGAACTGACTCGGTGTGACTGAATAAGAAAGTTTACTGGTCCAGAGCTTATTTATATTCAAAGCGAGTATAATTTAGATTTTTGGTATTGTACAGTTTAAAAAAAAATGTTAATGCAAAGCTTTATTTTTACAGTTGGTTATTAGTTGTCAACATTGAAAATGGTAAAACTCCTTAAATTAGTTATTTTGAAAATTGTTAAAATGGTCCATGAAGGTTCTTGAAATTGGTGAGCCCTAGAGCTGAAGTAATACTACTTTAAAAAAAAAAAAAAAAAAAAAAACCTGGGTTTGTGTACTCCAGCTAATGAACATGGTTAATCTCTATAAAGCAAATATAGCAAATTCTCAAACGTGGTCAGTCTTGGAATGCATCATCCAGCTTTGCCATATATAGCCCCTGCAGGACCTGTGCTAAGCTGAACAGAGTGCTTTTTAATAGTCCCCTCATGAGGTAGTTACCATTGAGTCTCTAATTCCAACTTTCCTTTTGGTTCTTTACAGCTGATCCTCTCGTTGGAAGCATTGCTACTCAATACATGACCAACAGAGCAGAACATGACCGAATAGCCAGACAGTGGACCAAGAGATATGCCACATAATTTATAGCGTTCTGTGTTATTGTAATGAATGGGGCTGGTTGGATTTTGGGAGGCCCTGCCACCCCCCCCCCCCCCTGAACATCCCCAACCTCATTATTTCTGTCTTATTTCCTGAGGACTGTTGACTGTTGTAAGTTAAATTTCATTGGTACATGTCCATCTTTTTTTTACCAATATTCAGTATTATTAAGTGTTGTGTTTTTTTTTTTTTTTTTTTTTTTTTGTTTTAATGGTTATTGTTATTTTTTGGCTGCAATATTAGCATTCTACATTATTTCATCTGCTTATAAATGGTAAATTGCATGTTTTCCCTAAAGCTTCAGTTTTCACTGTGAAACTTCAATAAAGTCTCTTGACACCAAAACCTCTTGTGGTATGTTTTTTGTTTTGTTTTGTGTTTTTTTGTAGTGATTCATACAGTATATCCTATTGTGTGCTTAAATGTCTTGCAGATGTCCTGTTCTTGTGAGCAAAACAGTGGTCTTGGGAGAAGTTTCTACTAATGGTTTTGTCTTAAGTACAATAATTAACATTTTAGAAATGAGTAAACAAAGTTTGTTTTGCCTTATTAGACAATGTCATGCAAATATCACTAGGCATTGATTTCACAATAAATAATGTAAGTAAATTATGAAATCCCTTAATCTGCCAATGTGTTTGGTCATGTCAAGCCCTTTCCACAAGACCTTTATAAAGTGTGTGTTGTTTAAAATGATTTAGCAATAATTAAGGGAAAAATGATCTGTGACTTCACAAGGGCCGTGATGGGTGCCAATTCAACCAGCTTATCTCTCAACTCATTTGCTGCATTGACCAACATGTCCAAGATTGAATGATTGTTCTTCTTTTGCTCTGCAAGAAGTCTGGTTTCCACAAGAATAATTATTTCTGCAGGAAGAATGAGCATACAGGGTTCTTGACAGGAAAAGATATTGATGTTTGGGTGTGGGATTTTGGACAGCTAACAACATATTAAGGTTGTAAGAAGTTTCCCCTTTTGTGTATAGATGGAATTATGAGAGATACATTAGAGAGTAAGTAGCTGGGTTCTGAGAAATACAGCATTATACATCATCGCGTGCTGAAATATAGCATTATACATCGTCGCGTGCTGAAATACAGCATTATACATCATCGCGTGCTGAAATACAGCATTATACATGGTCGCGTGCTGAAATACAGCATTATACATGGTCGCGTGCTGAAATATAGCATTATACATCATCGCTTGTTGAAATATAGCATTATACATCATCGCTTGTTGAAATATAGCATTATACATCATCGCGTGCTGAAATACAGCATTATACATCATCACTTGTTGAAATATAGCATTATACATCATCGCCTGCTGAAATATAGCATTATACATCATCGCCTGCTGAAATACAGCATTATACATCATCGCCTGCTGAAATACAGCATTATACATCATCGCGTGCTGAAATACAGCATTATACATCATCGCGTGCTGAAATACAGCATTATACATCATCGCGTGCTGAAATACAGCATTATACATCATCGCGTGCTGAAATACAGCATTATACATCATCGCGTGCTGAAATACAGCATTATACATCATCGCGTGCTGAAATACAGCATTATACATCATCGCCTGCTGAAATACAGCATTATACATCATCGCCTGCTGAAATACAGCATTATACATCATCGCCTGCTGAAATATAGCATTATACATCATCGCCTGCTGAAATACAGCATTATACATCATCGCGTGCTGAAATACAGCATTATACATCATCGCCTGCTGAAATACAGCATTATACATCATCGCGTGCTGAAATATAGCATTATACATCATCGCGTGCTGAAATACAGCATTATACATCATCGCCTGCTGAAATACAGCATTATACATCATCGCCTGCTGAAATACAGCATTATACATCATCGCATGTTGCTACAACTGTTTAAACAACGTACATATCATTTTTCTTTTCATTGTTAGCATTCTGACAACTTTGTACACTTGTAAATTTTAAAGTCTGTTTCAAAGGTCTTTTCAAAATGTCAGCTCCAGTGCACTGGGGTTTGAGATCAGGGATGTGTTCTCTAAATCGCTGCAGGAAGAGCAATTAGGAAAAAAAAAAAAAAAAAAAAATTGCTGCTTTTGTCTGAAAGTGGAAAAAGTTGTCGGTGTTAAAAATGAAAAGAAAAATTCCAGGCACGTTATTTAAACCACTGTAGTAACACACAGGGATGTGTAACATATTTTACACAAACCTACTACTTACTCTTTAAGCATGGCACTGATCAACTGATTTTTTTTTTTATTATTCATGTTGATAAAAAACAAATACATAGATACAATTAGTTTCTCCATTTAAATATCATTAGTGATGTACTGTCCCGTGTTGGTGGTGATGATTTTTAAACAAGCACAGCTTTTAGTTTTATTAGACTTACTTAACAAACCATTTGCAGGATTAAAGTAAGTTGTTTTTTTTTTTCACCTTAGTCTAGCCATTACCTTGAAAAGGTTTCAAACAGTGGCTTTGTGTTTGCATATTCCATCTAGAAAATGACCTAATCCACTAATGCATTGTGGCTTTTTAATTTTAAAATATTACACTGTTTAATGTCAGTCTGGCTTTAATAGTCACAGAATGTAAATAGGACTGAATCGATGCAAGAGCAGTAATGAGAATATTGGATTGGATTCAAAAAGGCATTTTATGGCAACCTTCTCTTTGTACAACACCCCCTGGTTAGGAATGTATTGTCCTCTGGTTACTTCTGTAGCTCATGTATTGTAATGTTTAAAATGAAAAAATGAAGTAGTAATCTATTTTCTTTAAATTAACCAACATGGCATTGTTCAAGTCATGCTGCTTAAAGAGTAAGTAGATATAGCGTTACACGTCCCCACGTGCTGCTACAACTGTTTAAATAACATATCTGTAGTTTTCCTTTTCATTGTTAACATCCTGACAACTTGTTACACTTATAACTTTAAGGTCTGTTTCAAAGCAATTTTCAAAATGTCTGCTATAGTGCACTGGGGTTTGAGATCTGTCCTCTAAATCACTGCAGGATTAAAAAAAATAACAAATGCTCTGGCTTTTCTGTTCCGTACCACATCATGGATTGTTGCTGTGTTACCTGTTTGACAATGTGGGCAATAACCCTTACACTATCAGTGCAGTTACTCAAACAGTTGTAGAAACACATGGGGACGTGTAACGCTGTATTTTTCAGAACCTTGCTACTTATTCTTTAATGTTAAAAACAAACGCCTGAAAAGGAACACAAAAAAGTGAAATGAAAACATCCATACTTCTTGCATTTATTACACAGGAAATATATACAGTGCCTGTAGAAAGTCTACACCCCCTTTCAAAATTTTCACCTTTTGATGCCTTATATCCTGGAAATAAAATGCATTAAAATAGTTTTTCTTTTTCGTTTATCTACACGTCCTACCCCACAACTTCCAAGTGAAAAAATATTCTAGAAATTTGTAGAAAATGAATTAAAAATAAAAACTGAAATAGCTTGGTTAGATAAGTGTCCACTCACCTTGTAATAGCAATCCTAAATTAGCTCAGGTGTAACCAATCACCTTCAAAATCACACACCAAGTAGCCTCCACCTGTGTTAAATTGTAGTGATTCACATGATTTCAGTATAGGTTCCTTCTGCTGCATAGTGCATTTCAAAGCAAAGACTCAACCATGAGCACCAAGGCGCTTTCAAAAGAACTCCGGGACAAAGTTGTTGAAAGGCACAGATCAGGGGATGGGTATAAAATAATATCAAAGGCCTTGAATATCCATTGGAGCACAGTCAAGATGATTATTAAGAAGTGGAAGGTGTATGGCACCACCAAGACCCTGCCTACATCAGGTCGTCCCTCCAAACTGGATGACTGAGCAAGAAGGAGACTGATCACTGAGGCTACCAAGAGGCCAATAGCAACTTTGCAAGAGCAATAGGCTTTTATGGCCAAGACTGGTCAAAGTGTGCATGTGACAACAATATCCCAAGCACTCCACTAATCTGGCCTGTACGGCAGGGTGGGAAGAAGGAAGCCATTACTCAAAAACACCCACCTTGAATCCTGTTTGAAGTATGCAAAAAATCACCCAGGAGATTCTGTATCCATGTGGCAGAAAATTTTGTGTTCTAACGAAACTAAAATGAAACTTTATGGCCTAAATGCAAAGCGCTATGTTTGGCGCAAACCTAACACAGCACATCACTCAAAGAACACCGTCCCTACTGTGAAGCATGGTGGTGACACCATCATGTTACTGGGATACTTCTCATCGGCAGGGACTGGGGCACTTGTCAGGATAGAAGGGAAAATGAATTGAGCAAAGTACAGAGAAGTCCTTGAGGAAAACTTGCAGCCCTCTACAAGAAAGCTGAAACTGGGACGGAAGTTCACCTTTCAGCATGACAATAACCCAAAGCACACAGCCAAAGCTACACTGGAGTGGCTAAGGAACAAAAAGGTAAATGTCCTTGAGTGGCCCAGTCAGAGCCCCAACCTAAATCCAATCGAAAATTTGTGGCATGAGATTACTCTCCATCAACGCTCCCCAAGGAATTTGACAGAGCTTGAACAGTTTTGTAAAAAAGAATGGTCAAATATTGCCAAATCTAGGTGTGCAAAGTTGGTAGAGACCTATCCCAACAGACTCACAGCTGTAATTGCTGCCAAAGGTGCTTCCACCAAGTATTAACTCAGGGGGGTGGAGACTTATCCAGTTATGATCTTTCAGTTTTGTATTTTTAATATATAATTTTTTTTTCAATAAAAACCTATTTCCCCATTATAGTGTAGAGTATGATGTGTAGATAAGTGGGAAAAAATCCTCATTTAAATGCATGAAACTCTGAGGCACTAACACAACAAAATGTGAAAAAAGTTCAAGGGGGTGTAGACTTTCTATAGGCACTGTACATCATAAAAAAGGAAACATTCAGTTTTACATTTTGATATCAAAAACAGATACTCAAACAAGGCTATCTTCAGTTTTTCACATTTTTCTCCCCATTCTTACCCCAAAAGTGCTTTTTAGGCCTCAAATAAGTCAAGAGAAGTATTATGCTTTGTATATCCCACACAAAATAACCATTACAGTGCATTACTAAATATCGCTACTGTTAAAACTGTGGATCTAGTCTTGTTAATCAAAAAGACACACATCATGTAACAGAAAAGTTTTTTCAACGTTAAGATTGTTAATGTATTAATGAGTATAGATTAGTGCTACTGGTTTTATTGCCGTGTTGTGTTCAGGCTGTATAGTTTAATAAGAATAATTTACAGACCAGTATTACTCAGAAGCTGAGTCTGTGTACAGACTACTGCAGTATTGGGTTTTATCAGAAGCAAAAAGCATTGTAACTGAAAGCTGCTTACTGAAGAAGGGATGTTTTTTTTTTCTTTTATTTTATGTTATTATTTGGATGTCTGATAAGAAGACTAATTCAAAATTGTGTATGAACGAATGACTGATAGGCACACACTCTGAAATTAAAAAAAGAAAAATGTACAATGGCTAGACAAATAATTAGAAATTAGAAGTTATATCACTGGCAATAGGATGTAGAATATATTGGGGTGTATTGGGATAAGTGATTGTTACCACTACCAGTTCCTTCAGGGAAGTTGGGGCTGGAAATTTACATCTGTTTTCTGTAACTGAATCAGGTATTTTGAAATTGATTTAGGATTTCAGAAGTTCTTAAACTTGAGACTCTTCTTTTTAAAGCTCAGTATGTAGGCACATGTCAACCTAACGCTTCATTAGGCCTCTGTAAAAGTCTGTCAGATCTGCTGTCTTCCATGAAACTAACTTGTAACAGGAAGGAAGTTTTTATATATTACACATGACAGGGATTTGATTTGCCAGTCCTGTGAAAGACAGCTCATTTAAACAACAAATGGTGTGCTAAAGGTCACAGTTTTTTCCAGTTTCTCTATCCCCTGTATATTCTGCATTGCTGTGAGCTGAGATACTGTGTATTATTTCAGATTTCTTTGTGTTAAAAACCCTACAGAGTAATCACAGTTTGATTATGTTATATTGATTGTCTTTTAAAAGACCACATTTTATTTATATATATATACACACACACACACACACACACACACACACACACACACACACACACACACACACACACACTGTTGTGCAAAAGTCTTAGACATGTTGCATTTTTCTACTCGGGTGCATTATGAGCATCAACAATTTACTCAAAGCCTACTATTATAACAACCTTGACTTGCATAAAGAAGGGAAAACAATTTTGAGTGAAATAGCTTGCATCACTTGATTTTCAAGGTATTGTATCTGAAGCATAATCAACAAGTACAGAGAAAGGTCATCTGTGATTCACAAACCCAGGACAGGAAGACCCAAAAAGCTGTCTAACAAGGATGAGCAATACTTGAAGATAATATCCTTAAGGAATAGATAGAAGACAAATGTTGAATTGACAAGAGAACTGCCAGAAGGCACAGGTGTTGTTGTCCATCCATCAACAGTCCAAAACACCTTTGACCATTGTTCCAATATCCAATTTCTGTGTTCTTGTGCATACTTTAGCCTTTTAGTCTTGTTCCCCTTTCTTAACAGAGGTATTCTTACTGCAACACACCCTTTAGGTCCTAATTTCAAGAGTGACCTTCGTACTGTTGATTTGATCAACAAGGCATAATTCCTTTTTTAATATCTCGACCCCCTTGAAAGACTCCAGGCTGTCTCGCTGTAGACACACACACAAAAGCATTGGCTAAGCAGAAGGAATTACACCGTGTAACAATTTTTAATTTTTTTTTGGTTCTTGGGTAGTAAGTGTTATTTTCTAATTGCTTATGCCTCAAAAGTATAGAAAACGGCTATTATTCCCCACAAACTTTGCTTTTGTGACCAGGACAGTGATATTTTGAAATTTACCTATTTTCCAGAACATTCCAGATAAATTCAGTGCTGAGTAAACTTGGAGTAACTTCTAGAACTTTCCAGTAATATAAATAGTAGTATAAATACAGGGGCCTTAAGCCCACCAGTTTAGTTTAGCTCCAGCTGCCTAAGTGGATACCTATCTGCATTTTTCTGAGATGGCATCAAGAGGCTGCAAGCATCTGGCAGATGCATTTTGCTATGTTTGCGGCCAATTTATCAAGACAAGAGAGAAAAAGTACTCCGTGGAAGCATCTGCTAAGATGTGTGAGGCCAACAAGGCATATTTCGGCATGCCTGTCGGGGATCAAGACAAACCCTGGGCACCTCTTTTCACCCGCGAGCACTGCAAAAAAACTCTGGAAGGTAAGATGGACAATTGTTGCTCGGAATTTTATGTTATAAAATTTGTTAAAGTTTTTAAAATTGTAAAAGTTTTTAATTTTAAAATGTTTTACAATTTTCAATGTTATTGAAAAAATATATCATGTATGAAAAATGTTGCGAGAATCTCTTACACATTAGTCATGGGTGAAATAAATGTATTTTTGTAGGATGGTACAGAGGGGAAAAGAGAGCCATGAAGTTTGCTATAACAAGAATTTGGCGGGAACCCACTGACCACTCAAGCAACTGCTACTTCTGCATGGTGGACCCTTCCAAACGTCGGACTGGCAAGAATGCACCTGCTATCACGTATCCGGACCTTCCTTCATCCATCACCCCGGTGCCACACTGCCATGAGCTCCCCGTACCCACTCCTCCGGAGAGAGAGCAGCCGTCTTTAGAAGAGAGCAGCAAGTCAGAGAGCGAGGAAGACGTTGTAGATCAAGATGACAATTTCAGAGGTGGAGCTGAGGAGAGAAACCCATACTATCCCAACCAAAAAGACCTCAACGACTGGATTAGAGATCTTGGTCTCACCAAGTCCAATGCTGAGCTTTTGATGTCTAGGCTCAAGCAGTGGAACTTGTTGGATGAAAGTGTGCAAGTCGCAGATCAGAGGAAGCATCACCAACCTTTTTCCAGCTTCTTCACCCGTCAAGATGGGCTCTGCTTCTGCCACAATGTGACCAGTCTGTTCGAGGCAATCGGAATCGCCTGTAACCAGAATGAGTGGCGCCTTTTCATTGACAGCTCATCCAGGATCCTCAAAGCCGTGCTGCTCCATAATGATAACAAGTACCCGTCTCTTCCCCTGGCTCACTCGGTGCACCTCAAAGAGGATTACAACAGCATCAAGACCTTGCTGGACGCCTTGAAGTATGATGAGTACGGCTGGGAGGTCATAGGAGACTTCAAAATGGTGGCATTCCTGATGGGTCTCCAAGGCAGTTTTACCAAGTTTCCCTGCTATCTTTGCCTTTGGGACAGCAGGGACACCAAGGCGCACTACCACAGGCGGGACTGGCCACAGCGGACCGAGTTCTCTGTGGGGAGGAACAACGTCAAGTGGGAGCCACTGGTGGACCCCCGGAAGGTGCTGATGCCAACACTGCACATCAAATTGGGCCTTATGAAACAATTTGTCAGAGCTCTAGATAAGGAGTCGGGAGCCTTCAAGTACCTTAAAGACTTCTTCCCTAAGCTGTCTGAGGCAAAGGTCAAAGCCGGTGTCTTCGTCGGACCACAGATAAAGAAGATCCTGGAGTGCAATGAATTCCCCAAGAAGCTCACTAGTAAGGAGAAAGTGGCTTGGAACAGCTTTGTCGCAGTGGTTCGGGGCTTCCTGGGCAATCACAAGGCCGAAAACTATGTGGAGCTGGTTGAGACTCTGGTGAAGAACTACGGCACAATGGGCTGTAGGATGTCCCTCAAAGTCTATATCCTTGATGCTCATCTTGATAAATTCAAGGAGAACAGGATATAATGGACTTTGAACGCTGCTACCAAGGACATTATAACGAGAACATGATGGGAGACTACATTTGGGGGCTGATTCGTGAAAGTGATTTACAGTATAATCGTAAGTCTCGAAAAACTACTCACTTCTAAATCTTTTGTAGTCATCTTTGTATAACTTTAGTATAAATACATGTTAATTTGGATTCATATGTTGTTTTTTTCTGACTTTATGTGAACGAAAAGACACAAATTTGCCCATTTTCTCATTGAAAATAGGTAAATTTCAAAATATCACTGTCCTTGTCACAAAAGCAAAGTTTGTGGGGAATAATAGCCATTTTCTATACTGTTGGAAAACATGGATTGAGAATTGATTAGCAGTTTGCTACGCATGTGGACTGGCAGAGCTATACTGGTGTTTTTTATGTGTTTTATACTGCTGTTTGGTTCAAATTGCATGTACTGCTTACAATTGATAGAGACGTTGTGTCTACAAGTTTCTTGCCCAACATTGAATGCAAGCTAACGAGATAACAATGCTGTGGACTAGAAGGGAACAGGCTCTAAAGACTTCAGAGAGATCGAAAGGGATAATGCCACTAGGATCAAAGGGGGTCGCAAGGAGATAACAAAAGGCAGATGTATGGACCTTTTGTCTCCAGGAGTGTGAAGAATGCACTGAGTTCAGAGGTTGTCACACTAGACTACACACACAGACACACACACATTAACACTCACACAATAAATTAAATTACCTTGACCATTGGTTAAGTGTCAGAGAAAGGGGAGGTGGACCATCTATATAGAAGGGTATTTAATGTCATGCAAACATTGTAATGTTGAGTATTTTGTCCTGTACCTGGGACCAGACTCCCTGCATATTTCAATAAACCTGGCAACTGATTGAAGAAAAGGACTCTGTGCATTTTCTTGAATCTACTTACTCACCATCTATTTTTTGTAAGTTACTTCATACTTTTGAGGCATAAGCAATTAGGAAATAACACTTACTACCCAGGAACAAAAATTGTGTTACATAGTGTTATTTGGTAGTTCAGACCCATCCTGTAGCCCTCTAGTGTCATAAAGAGGCAACTGCTCCTTCACTCGACCTGTTTCCATTGATGCTACATAGACGTCTTCAAGTGTTTCATTATTCAGATATTTCAGGATGAAAAAAGGATGCTTGCGGTACTTTGTTGATCACATTATACATTTGTATAAACTGTAAAAAAATATGATTCTCTAATTTTACTACAGTCCCTCCATAGATGAGAGACGGGACAGGCTTTCCGGCAACGGGTTAGCGGAGAGATTTCGAATACTGATCAATTTAAATCACTAGTTGAAAAAATGTTTTACATTGGCCCATATGCCATATTGTCTTCTTGGTCAGTCAGTACAGGTTCAACTCAATCTAATTAAGCGTGGTTTTATTTTTATTTTTATTTTTTTCTCAGTACTAACTAGGGTCTTCAGTTAGTACAATGCAGAGTTCATTGCACAAAAAATCGAGAATCCATAATTTGTTCTATTACAACGACTGATGACAATAAATAAACAGTAAACAAACCGATGCGTGTTTTGTTACATCTGGATACTCAGTATCTAACATACTCACGTAGTGATGAGAATAAGCACATTAACACGTGTCAAATTATGGCTGCTTAGTTTCATGTGTTGCAAATATATGATCCTAAATACATTTAACTTTAAACAATGAACGCTTACCTACTGCATAGATTCCACAGAGCGGCTGTTCCAGAATAGCATTGCAGTCTTTGTAACAGATGCCAGTCCACAGACCACAACTTTACAGCCCTTTCACATGCTCTGTTTTTAATACACTGTTACTTCTATGAAGAAATATTCAGTTAGAAAAACAATACTGGTAAAACTGAACTGCAAATATTCAATACAGAACGAATATTATACAGGCAAACTTATGTAATATGTTAATACTTTGCATTATGTATAGTACATAATACCATAATTTAACTGAGATAGAAAACATACTTACTTGCTATGCTATCTATACTATAAAAGTATATATACTATAAATTGCAGGTGTCTGATTCAGGGAGCATGTTTTCCTGTAAATAATTATCGATTAACTTCAGCGAGTGTAGACACAGGAAACGCAAGGAATGTACTGCGCATGCACTTCTGCATTCTGCTGCAGTTAAACATCGTGTCCCGAAGCAGATTCATGATTTTAATTCGTTTTATAATTCGCTGCTAATTCATGATCATAACGTCATTGTCTTTAAATGTTATTTATTTATTTATTTATTTATTGCTTCATGATTCTGATATGACCCAAAAGCAGCACCTATCCTGTCTATGTTTAACAATTCAAAATTTATGTTTGTTTGGGAAATACTGGTCCTACTACTTTTTAAAAGTAGCATGTTGTGTGTTTATATATGATCTGATCAGTCTCCTTCATGCTAGTTCATCCAGTTTGGAGGGACAGCCTGAAATTTTTTACACCTTAAATGTGACAAGACTGAAGTAATGCTGTTAGGTACTCCCTGCCAGCTAAGTAAAACCAGTAATTTAAATTTGTCTGTTGATAGAACCATGCTTGAGTTCAGATCTAAGATGAACAATTTGTGTGTGGTTTTCGATCCTGGGTTAACGTTTGAATTGCATGTGTTGAATACTGTCAAGGTTTCTTTTTTTCACCTTAGAAGTATTTTCAGACTGAGTCCCATGCTTTCTCTACCTGCAGCTGAAAAACTGGTTCATGCTTTTGTTTTCTCCAGGATCGATTACTGAAACTACCTGCTTGCTGGGGTGTCTAATAGCATCCTCACTAAAATTCAATTCGGTCAAAATTCTGCAGCCAGAATTTTGTCTCGTCCCGCTCAAGAGATCACATTTTCCCTGTCTTGGAGGCTTTGCACTGGCTGCCTATCAGGTTTAGAATTGATTTTAAAATTTTATTGCTGACGTATAAGGCTCTTCATAGGTTAGCTCCGACTTATCTGTCAGATCTTTTATATGTTTACGCTCCCACTCTGCAACCCCCGCTCTGCTGATCTCAGACTGCTGTGTGTCCTGCCTGCTTGCCTGCGCTCTATGAGTGACAGGGCCTTCTGTTGCTATGCCCCCACATTCTGGAACTCTATTCCACTAGAGATCAGGGACAGCTTCTTTGAGTGTTTTTAAAGTTAATTTTCCCTTCTATCCTGACAAGTGCCTCAGTAAATACAGTATAATTACTCACTTCTAAATCTTTTGTAGTCATTTTTGTATTAATGTAGTATAAATACATGTTAATTTGGATTCATATGTTGTTTTTTTCTGACTTTATGTGAACGAAAAGACACACATTTTCCCATTTTCCAACTGGAAATAGTGATATTTTGAAATATCACTGTCCTGGTCACAAAAGCAAAGTTTGTGGGGAATAATAGCCATTTTCTATACTTTTAAGGCATAAGCAATTAGGAAATAACACTTACTACCCAGGAACAAAAAAAAAAAAATAATGTTTTTTTGTTTATTGCAGTACTATTAATTGTGAAGCGGTCTGAGATGATTGCTTTTAAGGGCGCTATACAAAATAAAGTTGTTTATTATTATTATTATTATTATTATTATTATTATTATTATTATTATTATTATTATTATTAATAATAATAATAATAATAATAATAATAATAATAATAATAATAATAATAATAAATACAAAGTAGTTATATAAATACTACTTTGTATACTGCCAGCTATATCTTGAAATCTAAGTTTGACTCTGGTTGTGTTACATTTTCGATTGATTTATCGCTACAGTACCAGAATTCACTACATTTCCCAGCTACGTCCTAGCTGGCCCCAGGAAGTTACGTCAGGGCGCTGTGATAAAGCATGTAGGGAATTGTGCTACTTTCTTTCCGGCCGGTACGCCATCATGTAAGGCAGTTTTAGTGTTTTGTGCTGTTTCTGTAATCCTAATAATATCTTTATAAAATTGTACCATCGGGACGTGGTCAGTTTGGGATTACAAAGTGCACCCTTTCAATACACAGATACAACTTGCATTTATTGTATGACTTTACTACGTGAGAGAAATACAGTGGCTTAAAGCTGGACGGGGCACAGTGAAGAGTTTTCTGAATGAAAATTTATTTATGGTCACGTCACAGTAAAATTACTATGCAATGTAGCGTCTTGTCGAAAATAATGGTTTAGGTTGTTTTCTTCAATGTTTGAAACTGGGTTGTACGTTTTGTGGGTGTTTTTGTGGTGTGGGCCTGTATTGAGCGTCGGCATGGTTTATCCAATGGCGTTTTTGTGAATGAGCGTGAATCATTGGGAACAAATATGATACATTCGTGGAACGGTTCTCGGTTATTTTGCCATATTTCTGCATGCCTTTATCCGTATCATTTGTAACCTGCAGTTGGCCCAGTGTTAACAGGGATAAGAAGGCCTTGCTTAAACATCGCTGTTTAACATCACTGCATTGGAAATGCAGTTTAAAAAGTGTCGGTTCGGGTTGGCTTTCTGTAGGTGAAATCTCTGTTAGTACTTTAATTGCTCGCAACGTGCTAGAAAGTGTGTGCTTAATGCTTGCAATCAAGCCCCACGTCGGACGTGTTGGCTACCGAATGAAATGCATAATTTTAAACCTGGATGAACAGTGCAGTAGTCCACGCTGTTAAATATAAACACGTGCGTAAAACAAACAAGCCCCTTTGCGCCTTTATACAGGACAGTTTTTATAACCCGTGTTAATGTTTGTGCATCATTTTAATTGCAAGGCTTAAGCATGAAGGTTTAACGCTAACTTGTAAACCGGTCTTTCGTGTGTAACAGATAAAGCAACATGGGCGCGTACAAGTACATGCAGGAGCTATGGCGGAAGAAGCAGTCTGATGTGATGCGCTTTCTGCTTCGTGTTCGCTGTTGGCAGTATCGCCAACTCTCGAACCTCCACCGAGCTCCTAGACCAACCAGACCCGACAAGGCTCGCAGGCTTGGATACAAGGCAAAGCAAGGTACGTGTTTTAAAACGCTACACTTGGCAGGCATTTTCACTGCGGTGGTAATTTATCACTCATTAGGAGTACAGTTAACGTGTGTAACAACGGTCTACAACAAACTGGTTATCTAGAATAGGACAGCTGGCATGGGGATTTTGAATTACGCTGTTATAATAAATGTTCACAATGTGACAGATTCAGAATTGGGACACCCGGTTTTGGGATTAGCAGTGGTGAATATATATAGTCATTTTGGACATTAAAACACGGGTGCTAATATTTACAGGTTTCAAATCCATATTTAGGATTCACAAGTGCATGCAAAACAGGACATGGGTACATGTAATAGACACCAGGTAGCAGAGCTCAGGCCTTTGAGCATGACACAATACCTCCATCTATGCATTTCATTGGGCTGAACTTACAAATTTAACAATCTTGTTTGCAGGTTACGTAATCTATCGTGTTCGTGTGCGCCGTGGTGGTCGCAAACGCCCTGTCCCCAAGGGTGCCACCTATGGTAAACCTGTGAACCATGGAATCAATGAGATCAAGTTTGCCCGCAGTCTGCAGTCTGTGGCTGAGGTCAGTATCATTATTCTTCCTTTCAGTTGAACTTGTGTTTTTAAAATAAAGGATCTGCATTGTTTAACCTTGTATATGTTATAAAGAAATTTGACATGAGCAAGAACTTATACCACACATTGGTAGAAGTGCTTGTTTTGTTCTGAAAGTCACCTCCTTTTGTTGTATTCTTTTGGCACTGGCACAACTTGACATTTTTCCAGTAAAAAATAAACCCTAGCACCTAATGGTATCGTTCATGTAAATGAATGGTCCCAATTCTGAGGAACATTGCTTTGTCAGGGTCATTTGGGAGATAACTATTTTATTGTATGTGCTATGGGCCCCTGAAACCACCCTTCAGCCCGCAGTTTGGGAACCCCTGGACTAGAGATCTCCTTGTATAAAGTGTATTACTAGTTGTATAACACAGGGCTTGGGGCAGGAATTTCCCACTCCTGTTGTATGGAATTAACTTATCAGGTACATGAGACAACTTTAACGTAACATGGTGTGATAGTCAAGGATACATGCTGGTCTGTGCTGCTGTTAACATTGGAGCTGATAGTGTGTGTAAAATCTCTGTCTGTGTCACACACACAGAGTAACTTCATTATAACAACCCCCCAGGGATTCACTATTAGAGTTTTTTGCTGTATCAGAATAATGAAACGTTTAAATTGAATTGGACCTCTTTATTCAGTACGCAGTAGTTCTTTCAAGACAGTGTCACATTGATCAACATTTATGCTATATATTTAGAAGAAAACAGTAAAGATGAGAAATAAGCACACATACATACTGAATGTCATTATGTGCCCATTATCTTGAAAAACACATCCAGTGTTGATTGCTTTATGTTTATCATGCTTTTTCTCAATACACGGTGTTTCAATCTTGTTGCCTCCTCACGCTGTGGTTGCAGTTTGTGTGAAGACAACAGTTGCATACGTTGCACGGTTCGCACTACAATAGGTTACAATAAGCCTTATCTTTGAATTAGCCTTCCAATGTCTTTGGTTTCACTGAGAAAAGTACATTCTCACTGGAGAAAGTTCAGTGCTGGTCACTACTGAGATCATTTCATCCGGGTAGATTGGATTGTTAAAGGGGGTTCGTTATAGTGAAGTTAGACTGTATATGTAATATGTGAGTGTTTCGGTTCATGTATAAAATCGGTAAATCCTATAGATCAGGGGTGTCAAACCCAATTTTACCAAGGCCATATCTTAATTTAAAGCTTGATTCACGGGCCACAAAATGCACACCTTGTACATATGCACATGTATTTTAATAGGTGATACAGAAAATGCATGTTTATAGTCACAATTTTTAATATACACATGTATTTTATATATGACTTATTAATTTAAAACACATGTTATCTATCATACCTAGTTGCTACCTTGTGCATTCTCACTTACTGAAGAAATCTGGCACCTTTTTCTTGAGACAAGCTTGTCAATATCAGGATTCATGTTTTGTGCTGAAGCAATCTTTAGCACAGAGTGTAGATGCTTGTCATTCAGGCGAGATCTTTGAGCGGATTTATTAATTTTCACCAGTGAAAATAGCAGTTTGCAGAAGTACGTACTGCCAAACATTGACATGACGCGTACAGCCTGAATGCGGAGCTGTGAGTGTGGATGGAAGGAACTCGTAAAACTGCTAAGCCGAGACAATCAAACTTGGCCTTCAGTGCGCTATTGCACTGCAATTAAATAGCATCCACCTGGATGTCTTCTGGTGCAGTTTACACATCTACACCAAAAATAAGTTTGAAAAAAGCTGGAACTGCTATTTGCGAAAATCTAAAAAACGGTGCTCAAATTCCACATGCAACACG
Organism: Polyodon spathula; assembly: GCF_017654505.1. Classification (NCBI taxonomy): domain Eukaryota; kingdom Metazoa; phylum Chordata; class Actinopteri; order Acipenseriformes; family Polyodontidae; genus Polyodon; species Polyodon spathula. Next base: position 24,359,781 of record NC_054536.1, read on the forward strand.
TTTAGTTTTGCAGCAAATGCACAGTATTTCTTGAAACTGGCATTGGAAAACGCATGCTTTTTTCAGGACAGACTATTTCTGTCACTTTAAGCATGCAGTCTTTTACAAAAGCACCCTCAAATGTGCTTTGACAACTTTGCAGTTAGCTCTGACACAAGGTAACTTGCCTTTACTGCCGCATCACACTCACTTTTTTGCCTTTTTTAAACATGTTCTGCTGTAAATCAAGTGCTTTTTAATTCGGCCAGCTTTTCTTCCCTTTGCTTTTCTTCAAATTCGTCATGTTTCGTTTCTCAGTGGCGCCTTAAATTGAATTTTTTCGTCACCGTGGTACTTCCCTTACATACCAAGCAAATGGGGTTTTCGTGCTGCTCTACAAACAAATAGTGACTCCCACCTTAACTGAAACAGGCTGCCTTCCTTATCAATCTTTCTTTTCTTGGACATTTTGAGTTATATTATCGTTTTTGATGGCCAGTAAGCTACAGCGTCTAACGCAAAACGCGCCTTAAGCACCAAGCATGATTGGCTGTCTCTTGCTGTCTTCTGTTTCTTTAGCTCTGAGCTTCTTGCTGGTTTTCTGATGGCTGATGGGATTTGGAGTTCTTCCGTGTAATAACCCAATAGACTCAAACTGGGCTGGGCCAAATTACACTAATGAATTAACTTTGCGGGGGGCCGGATAAAGTACCTCCAAGGGCTGTATTTACCAGCTCAGCGATTAATGGGTAACTGGTATATGTGTAGATTTAGCAGCTCACGCATAATGTATAAAATAACTGAGGAGATGGTAGTTGAATACTACCAGGTGAATATGGAAATAAAGTAACATCAGGGAGCTTAATGGCAAAAAAAATTCTGTAAGATCTTTTAGGCACTATACTTGGGTAAATTAACTTCACTGCACCCCTTCTTGCAATATTATTATTATTATTATGTATTTAGCAGAGCCCATGTATTTTGTCAAATAGACATGATTAGAGACAGCCATCTTTTTATTTATGATTTTTTGCTTTGTCAAAAAAAAGCACTTCCTGTTTTTTTTTTTTTTTTTTTTTTTTTTTTTTATTAGCATATGGCAAACATTAGGTATGGCAATAATTACATCTCAAGCAAAACTCATGCCTCTACTAAGTGTCATTTTAGTATGAAGTTTAACTTATTTAGGAAAAAAGCATAACCTAAGTGCACAGGTTTTGCATTTCGGTGAGAATCGTAGTGTGCTACGTCATTTTGCTGGCAAAACATTGTTTTGTATTGAGTTGTTGTTGCCAGATCATGGATGCAAGTAAAATTGACTGTTTACCATCTTGGGGATGGGAATTTTCAACATACAAACTAAAGTGGTTAAATGTTTTAATAATATGCTGGACATATAACAGGTCATGTGACAAATGTCAGTAAAAGCATTTTTTTATGCATTCATTTTGGTAATTAATCATCACTGCACTAAAATAAAGCACATCTGGATCTCAGTTTCATTTTCTCTTGGCGTTTCTACTTTGTTAGTCACATGCTTTTGGTAACTTCAGTGCTTGTTTATATTTTGCCGTTTTTAACTACATGTTCATACTTTGTTACACAACCGTGAAATAGGGTAGTGGGGTACACATTTATGAACCCATCTGCAGCAGTCAAACTAAAAGTATACTTGGTAGAAATAGGGAAACAATAGCTTTCTTTTTTCTAGTTTTAATGTAATTGAACGATGACCCTACATATAAAGGTGAGCTGATTTTAGATTTTTAGAGCTGCAATTCATTACTCATATAAGCAAAGATACTTTACTGCTGATTTTTATAACTGGTTTTACAACGGCACTTATCTGCAGTGTGATACTTTATACTGTGAGTTTTGTAACAGTTGTAAGTTGCCCTGGATAAGGGTGTCTGCTGAGAAATAAAATCAATACTAACTGGTGGAGATTTTTTGGTTTTATATTTTGGCACAGTTTTTATTTTATATTTTTAGGAAAGTGGAAGCTTTTGTTTAGCTTTCATACAATTTCTGACAAAAAATGATTTCTGTAAGATTCCTGAAGGTGATTGCAAATTTTATTGATTTCCAATTAAAAGTATTTAAGTGGTCAAGCCATTGCAGGGAAATTAATTTGTGATAAAGCCAGTGTATAAACAGAGAAAAAAATCACAACTGATTTAAGACTTGTTAAGGTTGCTGTGGGTATTCAGTTTCATACAATTGGAAATGATGGTCCCTAACGAGATTTCATTTTTGTTCATAGGAGCGTGCTGGCCGTCACTGCGGTGGCCTCAGAGTACTGAACTCCTACTGGGTCGGTGAAGATGCCACATACAAGTTCTTTGAGGTGATCCTCATTGACCCGTTCCACAAGGCCATCAGACGCAATCCCGATATCCAGTGGCTCACAAAGCCTGTCCACAAGCACAGAGAGATGCGTGGGCTTACGTCAGCTGGCAAGAAGAGCCGTGGTCTGGGCAAGGGCCACAAGTTCCACCTTACCATTGGTGGCTCCCGCCGTGCTTGCTGGAGAAGACGCAACACTCTGCAACTGCGTCGCTATCGTTAATCGCTGTAGTGCTTGTGTATTTCAAGTGCTAATAAATATCTCTTGGATGGTACTGGCTTGTGTTGATGTTTTCTGAAAAAATGACATTGTGGAAACCTGTATGTGAGAAGTAGAGGTATAACGGGGAAATAGCTTTTGTTTATATTGTTGCACATCAGTTCAGAAGGAATATATAACTGATTGTGAGGGTAGCATTAAAAGGAGGAGGTATAACAAGGGAGACTAATTGCACGATCTGGGGCATTTTAAGTGATGTCGTCCCACCACAATCCCCCTCCATTTTGATGTGTGCTCATCAAAATGAGAGAATCTGAATAAGTAAGTGTGATGGCACCTGTGTGTGATTGATTTAACCGGATAAGTACATTATCAAGGGAGGTTTTATATAATTGAATTATATCTATTTTTGCAATCACTGTTTTTGGGACATTCTCTACCATAAGTTATTGTAAATCTCAGTGGTACTCAACTCTGGCCCTCAGGATCTATTCCAGTTCTGGTCTTTATTCCAACCAGGTCATAAATTAGTTAATTGCTTCTTGGCAGCTTCAGTTAACTACATTTGAAAACCTGTTTGGAGTAAAATCCTGGACTGGATTAGGTCTTGAGGGCCAGAGTTGAGTACCACTGAAGTAGGGGCTTCTACCAAAACATGTAAGTGGGTGGGTGTATTTGTAGCGAGTAGGTGCAAAAAAAGAAATAAAATGCCCTCGCCCTGTGTAGCAGGTCCTTGAACATGGTATATAGGTAGAACTACAGCCCTAGTTTTAACAGTACTGAAGATAAATATAGGTGTTACGGTTTGAAAAATTTGGTAAATCTATAGATTAACCAGTAAATGTGTAGTTATTTTATACATTGACCGCTGAGCCAGTGTATCTGCTCCTAGACCGGTTAAATATATAGATTTTACACATGAACGATAACATGCATTAGTATGGACAAAACTGATTTGAATTAGTTTTAATCTGTAGTCCACTACACTTGAGCAGAGTTCCCGGCAGGCTAGAAGATAGATTCCACTAACTACTGCAGTTTTAATATGCCTCGGTTCTTCTGATTTTGTTTATTGACACATTAAGCTTACAGATGTGATGAGGGAACTATACCACCTTGAGCAATATATATATATATATTATATATATATATATATATATATATATATATATATATATATATATATATATTCAGTATCTGTTAGAGATGTAGGGAGCCATCACAATAATTGTCACATTTATTTTATACTTGGTAGTTTATGATTGATTAATTGATCTGGTGGTGTCCACAGCACATAAAGAAATGCTCTTGTACAAATGATCCTGATAAAGCAAAGTTTTATTTTTACACAGTGCAAAAACACTACATTATATTTTTTTCCATTAAAATCTTCAGTGTCAATGATTACATTAACAGTATACCTTTACACAACACAAGAAGGTGGTTGTAAGGAGAACACACTTCCACATTGTATGTAATCCATTTGAATCTCGTGTGATGTCTACGGGGTGCCTCTGAGATATGACTGCTGTATAGATCGAAGGGTGTGCTTCTAAATTGTATGAAATCTCAGTTCTGCCCAAAAGTCTTTGACAAAAAGCATTTTTGCTTTTCCAAACAGCCCCGTATGACCCAAACTACACTGAACAAAAATATAAATGCAACATGTAAAGTGTCGGTCCCATATTTCATGAGCTGAAATAAAAGATCCCAGAAATTGTCCATACGCACAAAAAGCTTATTTCTCTCAAATTTTGTGCACAAATTTGTTTACATCCCTGTTAGTGAGCATTTCTCCTTTGCCAAGATAATCCATCCACCTGACAGGTGTGGCATATCAAGAAGCTGATTAAACAGCATGATCATTACACACGTGCACCTTGTACTTGGGACAATAAAAGGCCACTCTAAAATGTAGTTTTGTCACACAACACAATGCCACAGATGTCTCAAGTTTTGAGGGGGCGTGCAATTAGCATGCTGACTGCATGAATGTCGTGTGGGCGAGCGGTTTGCTGATTTCAACATTGTGAACAGAGTGCCCCATGGTGGCGGTGGGGTTATGGTATGGGCAGGCATAAGCAACGGACAGCGAACACAATTGCATTTTATCGATGGCAATTTGAATGCACAGAGACACCGTGACGAGATCCTGATGCCCGTTGTCATGCCATTCATCCACGGCCATCGCCTCATGTTTCAGCATGTTGCGTTTATATTTTTGTTCAGTGTATTTTCTCAAGTATTTTTGGGGGTGAAATATAGGCCTTGTACCTTCAGTTAAGATACAAGTTACTTATATCCCCTATATCTCCCCCAAAAAACATTTGGATTACTTACTCCCTGTTCACATGAATGTGAGAATATGGTAAGGCTTAACAGTTTGTATTAATGTCTATACTTTTCATTAAGCACCAACGTTTTTATTTATTTTTATTTGTAATATTGTTGATGTGGCAATCTGTAACTGCATATTTCACACTGGTGTTCCAACAGTATGTTTGTAGGTCGGGTAAACAAAAAAAGATGGAGAAATTGAATAGTATTTTTGAAGTCTAGTGTCTTCATTATATTCACAGATTATAAATATTGTTTTTGATTTATTACTACGAAAAACAAGACACATTTGATACCAATCGGTACTGTGGTCTGGGATAGCGTTCTCAATTTTTATTTGATGCAAATCAAACATTTGCATTATTAAACTAGTGTTTTTTTTTTTTTTACTGTTAACATAGTATTGATTTATTTTGTTCCGAAGCAGTTCAGCAACTTGCTCTCTATACAGTATAAATCCTTCATATTCAAATCTAAGCCTTAATTCCCAGTCTGTTGTATAAATCCAACATTATAAGTATTGTCTTTAAAAAAAAAAAAAAAAAAAATTTAGACATTTGAGACTGAAGCATAATAAATAAATCAATAAATAGTATAGATTGGCTGCCTTGGATAAAGGCATCAGCTAAATAAACAAGTCGAGTTACCCATTGGAGTATGCAACAAGTAGTAATATGCAACTAAATTGAGGAATACTGTACTAACATTCATGAATAGCTTCAGTGTCAAAAGATAAATGAAATAGAAAGGATCATCTCTACATTCTTCCATTCTTCAGCTGTCTGCATGCCACTTCTTTGTTTCCATTCCAATTTGTTTAGAACGTCCAAAGGTAATTTTTAGTGGGGTGGTGAACACCTTGGGAAAGGAGGTTGTTTGTAAGTCTGAAATGTCTGTAACTCTGTAAATGAGTTTTCAATGGTATTATTACATGTGTACACCTGCTAGCTACAGCCTTAAGTTGGCAAATAATACAGGAATACAAGACAGTAATATAATACCCATACAATACTCATCATAGTCTTATTGATTGCATACTTCCAGCTAAAAGTGGGGTGTTTGGTAAAGCCATCAGTTTGTAAGTTTGGTGTTTGTAACTCTGAGGTTGTACTGTAGAGCATTACTTTAAAAGCACATTATTTTAATATAAAATCCACCACACAAATCCAGTCTTGACACATAGGGTGTGTCTTTAAACAACTTCAATCTACAGTATGTTTAGCATTACGAGATGTGGTAAATATTGTTATGTGTGTTTCAGGGTTTGTAAAGATTGGAGGTGATTCCCAATGAATAGAACAGATAACTCTTTATTCATGTGTTAATAAAAACAGGCCTCTGTGCCTTTAAATCAGTTCTTTCAGAGATGTGGGGCTCTTTCAATAGCAACAGCTAAAAGTTCTAATGAAAGACTGACTACATGAATGAATGCAGCAACTCATTCATACAGGCTTCTTATGTAGCCTCAGCAGAGTGGGTGGGGAATTTCCAGAATCAGGTCACTGCACTGCCTGGGGCCTCTTGTATTTTTATTGCAGGGTGTCAAACTCCAGTCCTTTAAGGGCGGCAGGGTCCTCTGGTCAAACTATCCATAATAGCAAAACACAGACGATACACAATATTTCTAGATATTTTCATTTATTACAATAATAATATTGTTTTTAAAGATGCTCACATGAAAAATGTAAATTTAAAGTAGGGAAAATGTACTTAAAATTAATTAATTACTGCAAATATACCCATTAGAGGTGAAACAACTTCAATAGTAGATATTTAATGTTTTGGTCATCCTTTGTATGCAAAATTCCCATCTTATTTGCCACAATATTTTTAAATTTTTTTTTTAGACTCAAGGCCAACCCATCATGGAAACAGTCATTCAACTGAAGCCCCCAAAAGCATCTCCATGGTGATGTACCCACGCACCAGGATTAACATTGCATGTCAACCTCCCACTCACCGCCTTTCTAAAATATGCTTTAATCTAATTGTTGACAGATGTCGATAACTTAACCTCATGAAAAACACTTTTTCAAGTGTAAGTCCTGCAAACTGAAGGATGCACATTCATATTTTTAGGCCAGAGATACTATAACTCTGAAAGAAACGGTGCATTAAAGGTCACAGGTCTTAAAAAAAAAAAAGAAAAAAATCAGTCATGATAAAACACACAGTATATTGAGCTGTTGAATTGTTGCAAGTTTATTTGCTCTGATAATGTGCACAAAGGATTCTACTCTTATTTGTTTACAAAATAGTTTTAGAATGAAGTAAGATGTACCTTTTTGATTCTATGAATGACTCCCAATCTAAAAAGATTGGCTTAATTGCATATGCAGATATGGAATGTGAATTAAATGTGGGACATTTAATGTTAATTTAAAAGTAACATGAGCCATATAAGTCAACGGTTCCCAAGCCAGGAAACCCCCATCTGATGAATCCAGAGGAAATTGTGTTATATGTGCAATCACTACCTTTTATTTGTATAACGGTAAATATGGTTAGAATAGGCATTGGAGAACTGGTGTCTAGGTACTAAAAAGTTACATTTGAAATAACCCCAAGGACCTAACAACTATACCCATAGAAATAAATTAAACCTCAGTTGTCAGGGTAATTCTGGAGCTAATATTTCTGTATGTGCTGCAACCTCCTTTGGGAATGTCTGAAATAGATTAAATAGCAAATAAATAGGCTGTGATATAGTGATCATAATTCACAAACTCAGTGGGACCCAAACTGGGAACCAGGGATCCCTGGGAGGCAGTGAAATGGTTTTGAGGGGGCCACAGCACACAGTGACCTGGACACCTGATGAAACAATGTTCTCCAGGGCAGGGAATGAATTTAATTGATCAATTTACACGAGAGCTGTCATTTTGTGCCTTGAAAAACATAATTTCTTTATGTATATACTGTACGTCAAAAGTTCACTTTTCTAAACTTCCTTTGCAACCGGTGCAGACATAAAAAAAGGTATTAAAAGTTAATAATAATAATAATAATAATAATAATAATAATAATAATAATAATAATAATAATAATACTAGAGAACACCACATATAATTAGCACCAACAATTTTGCCTAGCATCTAAGGATATTACATAACAATAATTAATATTAGATCTTTTTGGGGTTACTTGACATTTTTGTTTAGTAACCACAGATGTCTGCATTTAGTCTTACATTTTCACCATTAAAAAGGGGTCATATTTTAAGACTTATTTAACCTGCAGTTCAAATCAGAGTTAGACAAAACACATTTACAAATGCTTATCATTGAAACATTTGTTCATTTTAATCATCTTCTTGGTACTACTGTTTATTTTATTGTATGGTATAATGTTGTACATGTAAATTCTATATGAAAATGCAGGGACAAACATTGATATCTGGTGCTATGACATGGACTGACCAAGTACTAAAGCAATGGTCTGGCAGTCCATTACATTGTACTGCTGTTAAATTGTAGTTCTTTCCTAATACGGGTGTTCTTGTATGATGATGAATTTTGGTGCTCATGACAGGTGTTTTTTTATAAGGAGGACTTCGATCCACAGTAGCACATTACTCCCCACACATGGGGTGAGGAGCAGATCTCCATGCCCATCCAATACACTATTTTTAAAATTTCCTACAGTGCCCGGCCAATAAAAATTGTTATTCTGTAACTTGCACCCAACTACAGCCAACCTACTGTAATAAAACAAACTGAAAGGGTCCCCCTAAGAGTTATGATCAGCAGTCTGTTCTATAAACTCTGCAAGGAGAGGAAGACAAGGCTCTGATTTTTGTTTCTAACAGATAAAACCCCTGTAAAAAAATAAATAAAATAGATAAAAATACCTACACTAAAAAACCTCAGACGCACCACCCATCAAGCTGTGTCCCCGCTGGGTACCCCTCACCCGGCAGGTTGCAGAGCTGACTGGCCTAGACATGGGAGGTTGGCCTCATCCAAATGTCCGGCAGCCCATGGAACACAGCCATCATCCTGCTGTCCAAGAAGGACAGAGGCTGGCGATTCTGCATCAAGTACCAGCAGCTGAACAATATGGCCCAGAAAAACTCCTACCTCCTGCCCCGCATCGACGAGTCCTTGGACCAAGTCGCTGGGTCTTCCTGGTTCAGCTTGCTGCTATTGACAGGTGGAGCGCGCCCCAGAGGTACTGCCCAAAACAGCCTTCAACACCGGTCAGGAGCTGTGGCAGTTCAAGGTCATGCCCTTCAGCCTGTGTGACGCTCCAGCCACCTTCGAGCCCCTGATAGTGAAGGTGCTGAACGGTTGATGGTGGCAGGTCTGAAGTTCCAACCCAACAAACACTGCTTTATGCAGCTGGAGGTCGTCTGGCAGCAGTACCGTTCAGTGTATCGCAGTCAGAGACAGCAGCTGCAGCGGGACCAGTGTGCTAGTTCTCATTGGCTGTGCTATGTCTGTATCTGTATAGGTGTTTTCTGTGCTTAAAGTAAATGGCATTGATACGTGAGCACTACAGCAACTCAAAATGCATCATAGGATCAGTAGTCCCAAAACAACACTACAATACAGAACAGAGGCACAAATATGGATACCAGTTAATACATTTTGCAATATCCTTTGCGTTCTTGAATGGGATAAAACTTGTGGTGGGTGGGTGGAAGTCTACTCGATGCCCCTTCTCTGCACGAAGGGCTGTTATATCTGGGTTGGGTTGCCACCTACAAGCAGCTTTGTTTTAGACTTGTCAATAAAATAGGAAAATGTAAACAAAGATGGTCCAGCTGTTTTGCGAACCTAATCCATATGCAACAGAAAATCCAAAAAATCCAAAGAAAGTCTAAAGACATGCTGTTCAGGTTGATTGGTCACTGTAAATTGCCCTGCGTATGAGTGTGTGTGTGTGTGTGTGTGTGTGTGTGTGTGTGTGTGTGTGTGTGTGTGTGTGTGTGTGTGTGTGTGTGTGTGTGTGTGTGTGTGTGTGTGTGTGTGTGTGTGTGTGTGTGTGTGTGTGTGTGTGTGTGTGTGTGTGTGTGTGTGCCCTGCGATGGACTGGCGTCCTGTCCAGGGTGTAGTCCCGTCTTGCACCCTGTGTCTGCCGGGTTAGGCTCTGGCTGACCATGACCCTGTAAAGGATAAAGCAGTTAATGATAATGGATGGATGGATGGATGGTTTTGAGGTGACTGATGATTGAATAGTAAAAGAATATAACAATACCTTGTTTTTGTAATCTAATATATATATATATATATAAAAAACACACCAGCAAACAACACAATCATTTCTTATTATTGTTATGGAACAAAAAACATTAGATTATAAATATATATATATGTGGAGGGTTTTTTTGTGTGGTTTGTTGTGTAACGTAATGAAGTGCGTTAGGACTAGATGACTTTTGTCAAATATATTGTAAGACATACAAATATATTTAATATATTAATATATGATATATAAATATATAGATATATATATATATCTATATATAAATATTATTGATTATCATAACGTAGTAAACCGCGTTTCGTGAACTCTTCTTTTGATTCAAAAATAACATCTATTTATTTATTTATTTGTGCGGTCTTTGCTTTTGTAATGTTCGTAAATGCAACGAAAAAAAATTTTAAAGTTAAGTTGTTCATTTACCTTTCTATCCTATTATTGGGATAGGTTTAGATTTTAAATTTTTATATATATTTAGCCAAAATTCCATATTACATTATACTATTACTGACTGCGATTAAAATTAACCTTACTGACCTAGTTTAAATTGTCCCTAGCAGAGCATTCCGATTGGTTAAAAATGATGTAAGGGCATTTCCGTTCTGTGTGACTGGAAATGGTAGGTGTACAGACTTCAGTTGGTCTTGTTTTTAAGATCTAATTTTTTTTTTTTTTTTTTTTTTTTTTTTTTACATCAGAAATCTAGCAACGCTAACGGTTGGGTGCTGCGACGCATTGACGCATCTGGGTGACTACCTTCCTGGCTGTTGCCACAGTCTTCCTCTCCTTTCATCTGAAAAAGTGTGTCACTGGGTTAAGCCAGTCAAAAAAGCTGAGCTGGGGGAGGAGCTGTGTGCTGCATGCAGACAGAACTGGGTCACATGACAACATTTTACTCGGTACATTCTTTTCCTAAAGACTGGCACAGCAGTGACGGAAAAGCTATCTTGTGATTTAGCAGGTATTTTTTTGGTTTTGTTTTTTGTTTTTTTACAGTAAGATAGTGGTATAGACCGACCAAGACAAGAGTACTGAAATAGGCAATCGTTGATATAGTCAAGACAGAGAGAAGTATATATATATATATATATATATATATATATATATATATATATATATATATATATATATATATATATATATATAAAATTCTTTTAAAACAATGCAGTTACAAGCTGTTCGACTTTGGACTGAAAGCATACAGTTTGTTGAAAAACAAACTAATGATATATATATATATATATATATATATATAATAATATATATATATATATTATATATATATAATATGAGAGGAGAGGAGAGGAGGCGAGAGATCCTCTCTCCTCAAAGAATATCTTTCACGTTTCTTAACATAAACAACGAAAGCCGAGAGAAAATACAAAAATACGAAAGACATGGAATCAACTAAAGCTGGTAAGTTTTAAGAAAGTCCTTTTATACTGGTGTGCTTTTTTTCTAATGAATCGGTATGACTACAGATGGTGTAAGTAAAACTTGTGTTGAAAAACAAGATGGCTTGCAGTCAAATCAGTTATATTTTCACTGTCAAATGGTATGGATTTGATTGTATAATATAATGCATGATTTAGTAACATTCACTGTGTCATATGTATTGGTTAGGAGATTGTGTGTAGTAGCAGGTTGTTGTTGGTGTTTTGACACAAAATGGCATAGGCTTGTTTTTTTAAAAAAGCTTTTTTTTTTTTTTTTTTTTTTTTTTAAAACCGCAAACTTTTTAAAGGAACTGGGTTAGGTGTGTCACGGGTGCAGTTGTTATTCTCAAAACATCTGGCTATACCAGTGCAGTTCCTGTACTCACATGGACAGTTTCCCTAGCCATGTGCAGCTGTGTTTACGCTCTGCGTGCGTCAATCCTGATTGGGTGAGAGGAGCATTGACGCCTATTTTGCATAATTCTACACCTTGTGTGAGTGAAGGAGACTTGCGACAGATACACGTGAGGCCCCAAACCAGTGTGTTTGTGACCTAGTTACCACACGAGAGGGCGGGTATGTCTGCGTGAAACCAGCGCAGCAAGAGAAACACTACGAGTAATAACACAAATTAAAACACAATCTCACATTGAACGAACACGAGATACCGGTGCTTTGTAGCTAAAATAATCGGGTTTATTTTACAAACAGAGAGCGAGAGGGATTGTAAATGTACACGTTATTGTTACTCTTGTTATTGTTGTATTTTTATTAATCTGGACCTGCAGAATCCAATTTAATTTGTAAAAGGTCACCAGGCAGCTGATTTTTGTTGGTTGCCCTGCTCAGAAGTATATAACGGAAACAAACGGTATTTTAGGTAGAACGGTCTACTGCCATTAAAATAGTTTAGCAAAATTCTTACAAATGAACTTTTTAATAACTTACTGTATCTCTAATTCCTGTAATTTCCCTGATATTTGTCTTACTCTACACTCTAGGCATTTAGTATAGCCAGCACAGGCAACACAACGTTATGATAATAGCAACATATATAAAACAAAATGACGACTAATATGACGTATGTATATATATATATATATAGTTATATATATATATATCTATATATAATATATATATATATATATATATATCAATTGTAACATGCAGATAACCCATTGGCATTGTATTGGAATATTACCATTAAAATGACCAGAACCATCAGGGTCTATGTTAATAATGTAAATAATAGCAGATCTTAAAACTGTGTGCCTTTTTACTCCAGCTGGAATTTTGAATCCAGGTTTGTAGAATATGTGGTTTAGGAGTTTAGGTGGTGGTATTTAGATACGTTGCACATGATAAATTCTGCTAAAAGTACTATTTTAGCATGAAGCTATCTGCACAGATAGGGATTGTCCTGTGCAAGCTGTCCCATACTGGCCTCTTTGAAGCCGGACAGCAGCTGTATTACCTTTTAGGGTCTGCTCAATGTTAAAGATCATGCCGACGACCTGACCCTTTAACTCTTGTTATTCAGGCACGGTGAGAGACCATGGAAAGAGCAGATTCAGATCTTTAAAACAAAGTCCTACTTGTGTATTTCCGGTAGATGACCGTAATAGGAGTCTTGAATTTGAGTGTTTTGGAATATTGCTGCTGCACTGAAGACAGACCTACCTCGGTGCAGTAAACAAACATTTTAACACAAAATGTTTACAAAATAAAAAAAATGGCAACATCAAAGGCACAAGGACCTATATTCCGATTATTGTTTTTTTTTTGTGTTTGTGGATTAGATGCACGAGACCAGAGATGTTTAGGGTTATGTTGCCCTGGTCCCCACCTTGCTGGCTATTCAAGCCACAGTGAACAGCCCCATCTTGTTTCCATATTCCCTCATGTTGAAGTTTCATTGTGCAATGTCACTTTTGAGCTGGCCATGATAACATTTTTTTTTTCACAAACAACATCTCTCTTTTTCTGTGGTTTTTATACCTGTAATGAACAGGGTGAGTTTCAGACTATTTCACATAGTGTGTACGCATTCATTTTATGTAGGACATGTACTTGTAACCTTTATTGTTAAAGAGTTCTAGCCACAATACTAACAACAGTAAAAAAAAAAAAAACACGAAAATAGCTTGGACACTAAATTAATGGATTTAACAGCAGTTTGTCATCAAGTAATTTGATAAATGCCAGAAATAGTGATTCATAAAGTCATCTTTTATTTAGAAAATACATCTGCTTCTTTACTTCTCTTGTTCTCCGCACATTGTTTTTATTTTATTTTAAATTAAATTATGTACCAAATAAATCATTGAGACTTCATATTTCCCACTGTAGTTTCCATTCTGATTGCAGTACACGTCTGCTTCGGCCAGCCTACACCCTTTGCTGTTGTTAATGTAACAGTGTTATGCAGCTGCATTGAGTATGGAATGTGAGAAGCAATTCAATGGAATAGAAATACAAGCTTTAAGCATCTTGTACTTTCCATTCAACTGGAGCAAAGTGCATTTTCTTAATTCACACGGTTGAGTGTTTAATGGCATTAAAGGTTTTTCCACACTTATTTTTAGCCATATTTGAACCATTAATCAAATTGTGATGGTTCTTGTAATAGGAACAGTACTTTTTCAAGTAATTCACGACAAATCAATAAGCTTAATTAATACATTTACATTCTATTGAGAAGGACTGGTTAATTTTTTTATGAACATATGCATGCATATTCTGAATATACCACATGATGTAGCTGCAGGTCATGCTTTTCTGCTTCTTTATGGTAAACTAATACCTAATTGGCTGAGATGCTGAAGGTCATATTTTGGGAAACGCTTGTCCCTTTGTGATGAAATATTGACATCTCAATGTTGACACCTTTTTCTGTTCTTTCATTCCTGTAGGGGGTGTAATAGCATACATCAGCTCCTCGGTCTCGTCTTTAAGCCCGGAGTCCTGCCACAGCGACAGCTCCAGCAGTGGATACCAGTCTTCCTCACCGTCCCTTCCTTCATCTCCCAGCAGGAGGGGGCACCCAGTCGCAGAGATTCATGTGTCTGGGGGGGTCCAGAGCCACAGCACCCCTCACTGTATAACTAAAACCAGTCGTTCATCTGCCAAGGGTGGAATTACAAGTGAGTAACAACAGTAACCAATATCACAGTTTTTCCTGTTAAATACCCTATAATGTGTGCCCTCTGTCATTCATTGTTGTTGTTTCTGCTTGGGTTATTGTCTGCTGGTTTCCCAAACCTAGCTGTAAATATTGGTGTGAATCGGGTTTTGTGAAACAAGACATGTATTTACTATGTTTTATAACTTTATCAGAAAAAAAGTTCTTCCATTTGCTTTATAAATTAATTAAAATAGAAAAACTTCCATCAGGTAGAACCCATTGAGATGAAAAGTCTGTTTACAAAAGTTGTAATGTCAGAATCTTCTAGGGGTTTCAGATATCTGGCATTCTGTGATTAATACGTATATGTTGCTGTTTCCAGAGATTCATGGCATGGTTCTGTTCTGTAAAGTGTGTGGAGATGTGGCATCTGGATTTCACTATGGGGTTCATGCATGTGAAGGATGCAAGGTAAAATACAGTTTTTGTTTTCATCAGATTAACAATAAGAAAAGCTTTATTTTTGGAAGTGGGTAATTTCTACCTGCAGTGATTGAATCTATACCCTGAGGAACTTACAAGTTTCTCTAAAAGTAGTTCAGCTCTTAGGTCTATTTATAACTATAACATAAATACCTGTACTACTAACAAAGGAAAAGCTCCAGGGACATTGCACAATTCATTTGGATGGTTTCCTGTGACTTACAGCCTTCTATGATTAGCTCCTTCCCATGCTGGAAAAAAAAAAACATTTTATGGAGCTAAAGTTAGCCTGTGAAAGAGGTATATTGACAACCTTTGTTCCTATCGCCTTTGTTTTAATGCTTTGAATCAATTCAGTGTTTCAGAAATATAAAGAGTCTTCAAGCCGATATGCGTAGTGCAATATACATATCGACAAAATCTGTTTTTCACTTGATTTACAGGGTTTCTTTAGAAGAAGCATTCAACAAAATATCCAGTACAAGAAGTGCCTTAAGAATGAAAACTGTCCCGTCATGCGAATAAACAGAAACCGTTGTCAGCAGTGTCGCTTCAAGAAATGCTTATTAGTTGGAATGTCAAGAGACGGTAAGAAGTCATGGCACATCTTAACTTTGCTTTAGTTGCCACTGCCTGGTTATATCACCTTCCACAATGATTCCTCAGTAGTCCAACAGTACTATATTGAAGTTTTATGATATTTCTAAATGTTTTCATTCTTTCATTCATTATTCTCGCAGCTGTTCGGTTTGGACGTATCCCAAAGCGTGAAAAACAGCGCATGTTGTTAGAGATGCAGAGTGCCATGAACAACATGATGAACAACACCCACCTTAACGAGAAGCAGCTGCCTGCGGAGTCATCTCCAGAGCGACCTGGAGACTCTGCCACTTCCTCCTCTTCCTCCTCCTCCTCCTCCTCCTCCTCTTTCTTGAACTCACCCCTCCAGGAGTGGCAGCAGGAACCGGTGTCACTGCAGTCTGAACTTGAGGAGATGGAAACAGTCCAGACACCTTCCCCATCCAGCTCCGACAGTAGTGAAGAGGTCATCGAAACTGTCACTAGGGCCCACAAGGAGACCTTCCAATACAACCAAGAGCAGCCCAGCCCTATGGACAAAAATGTTGCAAGCCAGCAGGGCGGAGGCAGGATGAGTGTCGGCTCTGAGGAGGGGCATGGCTGGTACAATAGGAACAGCCACAATGATTTCAGCAGCTATAACGCCTACCACCACTTGGGCCACGGGAACCAGCACATGCCCAGAGAGCATCACAGAGATGACACTCTGGCGCACTGTCCCAGCAGGCATGCCAATGGACTGACACACGGACACTGCCCTGGCTTTTCAAATGGCTGTTTGTATGATACCCTGAGTGCCAGCAAAACACCTGAGAACGATCCGATGCCCAAAAAGAGTTTTAGTGGGCCTGTGTGGACAGGAGGAAACAGGATGCATTTGGTAAAGTGGAATTCTTAAGAGGTGTTTTTATACATGGTGAAATATAACTGCAAAACATGCTAGACCAGTACTAACAAAAAGTAATTAGTTAATTGATAAAACACATTAAAGGGGGATTATTGGGAAATAATCAAACCCTATGAGAGATTACAGCTTTTCATTACTCTTAGGGGGCAGATAATTAAACTTTATAGACTAACTTTGTAATGTCTAGCTCCTTCAGCGTGAGCAAAACACAGGAACTGTAACATTGATCAATAATGTTTTTTTTACACCCAGCTGGGTTTTCACAAAGGTCAAACCAGTTCTTTCATCCATTTTATGCCCAATCAGCACCCCAATCATTTAGCCGTCAGTCAGCACTGTAACATATTGATTCTGTTATAAAGTACTACATAGAACCGGCACACATGTTTTCTGACACTGTCAGTAGTTTTCTCTTACACTAGCACTACACTGCTTCTTATTAACTGTCATGTATCTGAACAAAGCCAAAGGCCTGGGTTAAAAACAAACAGGAAGCAACGGGAATGCGCACGTAAGTTACTGAACTGTGTACTTTAGGTAGCCTACTGATATTCTTGTGTGTTATAAGTTACGGTACTGTATTGTGTGTCGCTATTGCATTTGATAAAATAAAAGCAAGTGTTAGCTGACAGTACTGCTTGGATCATCAGTGCACTCGCCCTTTATATTGTAAGTATAACACAGTTTTTTTCATTGCTTTAGGTTTCAGTGTTGCAAGCTGTAGGTTTGCTGTATTTGTCTTAATGTGTTTTTCACATTAAGACAAATACTTAATATTTTTTTTTTTTTTCTGGTTCAGGATCCTCATCTAGTGGGTCTTTCATAAAACTCATTTATCCAGCAGATGGCCTCTGAAAGGTGGGGGGGCAGATATAGTCTGTACTGTAAATGCGCTTTTTTTCTTCAGGTGTGTCCTATGGGAATGTCCCCTTATGTTGACTCCAGTAAATCAGGACATGATATTTGGGAGGAGTTTTCTATGAGCTTCACCTCTGCAGTACGAGAGGTGGTGGAGTTCGCAAAGCGTGTCCCCGGGTTCCGAGACCTCTCTCAGCACGACCAGGTCAGCCTGCTGAAGGCTGGCACATTTGAGGTACGTACCTGTTCATTATAAATAGATACAAAAAATGTATTAAAAAAACTATGTAAACACTGATAAAAAATTGAACAATCAAATCCAAAATCTTTTTATTTATTTATAAATCAGCTTCTCTATATTTGTCAGTGGGCTTGAAATTATACTTTCAGACAAGGTTTAGGATTTAAATAACCTTAATTATTCTAGAATTTGTTTGTGGCCACATAAGGCCTGCTTATCAAAACTTACATATAAAAAACTTTGGAAACTAACTTAACCGAGCAGAACAGACTCAAGAAAAACAGAAAGACTAGTTAACTCACTAGATTAAAATGGAAAGTAAAACAATTTTTGAAAAACCGACCCTTAGTTTGTTGGCGTACATGGAATACATTCTATCCTGATCTTGTATTTTATTAACTTGAACAGGTTTTAATGGTGCGCTTTGCATCCTTGTTTGATGCTAAGGACCGTACTGTCACTTTCCTGAGTGGAAACAAATACAGTGTGGATGCACTGCGTTCCATGGGAGCAGGAGACTTGCTGAACTCAATGTTTGAGTTCAGCGAGAAGCTGATTGCTCTGCAGCTCAGTGAAGAGGAGATGAGTCTGTTCACAGCGGTTGTCCTGGTTTCTGCTGGTAAGTAAAGGGCATTTTTTGCTTTCATGTCTGCTCATGACATTTAAGGCATTGCAATCTGACAGCACAGTTTCTATAAATGCAACGTGAATGCAACAGAATGAAATCTAACCATGCAAGTATTGACATTTTATTTGTAGGTTTGTAGTATTATTCTACACATGTATGTAATTTGTAAATACATCTTTAGCTGTTGGCTGGATATATCAACTGTGTGGAATATGACTGGAAGTAGCAGTATATCCTTCATACATGTTTTTTTAATGTATTTTTTGTTGTCATTCAGTACACAAATTAAGATGCTTTATTTCAGTTTCCTTAAATAAATAAGAAAGTCTGGATTATGTGTAAGTTTCATAGGGCTTTTAACATCTTTTTAAGTTTTTTCCTTTTTAAAAGATTGTTTTCAGTGCATGGACTGGTCCAGAATTCATCAGACCAATTCGATCATTTTATTTCTATTTACTGAAATTTAAATGCAAATGCAAAATACGCTGCACAGTATTACTGCAGATTAATCTTACTTTTCTCTGTTACTAATAGTAATTATTTTATTTATTTATTTATTTATTTATTTATACATACAACTTAACTGATTGACCTAGCTCTTCAGAAAGTCAGTTTGTTCCAATTGATAAAACAAATTAAAAGATAAGCTTTTTAAATGCGTGCACTCATAATTAACTCTCATTCTTTAAAAACAAGTACTAATATTCATATTTTTCTTTTTTGTTTGTAAAAATGTGCATCTCAACTACTACTGAATAGTTGTCACCGTATCACTTTATGTTTTTCTTTTCAGGCCGTTCAGGTCTGGAGAATGTGAACTCAGTTGAGGCACTGCAGGAAACTCTAATCAGAGCCCTCAGAACCTTAATAATGAAAAACCACCCCAATGAAGCCTCCACTTTTACCAAATTGCTTTTGAAGCTTCCAGACCTCCGCTCCCTCAACAACATGCACTCAGAGGAGCTGTTGGCCTTTAAAGTTCATCCATAGATTTTGTGTAACAATTTCATCAACTCTGTTGTATATTTTGCTGCATAGAATGGTCACATTTATGTATATACTTTACAATCTTTGGATATTTGATTAAAAAATGGTAAAAAGGCAGAACTAAAAAAAATATAAAAAATAAATAACCAATCCTTGTACTGTATGGCTATTTGCCTGTTACAAAAAAAAGAAAAGAAAAAGTTATTACGATGTTTGCTAGCACATATTTTCTGAAACACCTTTTTGTTGAAAGAAAATATATGTAATGTTAGTGTAATATAAGTCCTGTTTTTCTGTTTTGTCAATATTTTAGTTTTTTTTTTTAGATACTTTCTTACTATATTACTTCCTAAATTGATCTTGCATGGAGTAGTGTCCTCAAGCTATGGATGTGATTGCAACAATTAGCCTGTACCTGTATAAACTCTAATAATGCCTGGCATGTCACAGGTTAACTGGTGTGTTACTACTGTTACTACTACAAAAAAAGAAAGATTATAAATGTGATAGCTGCTCATGCATGGCTACCCCATGTGATTGGGTATTTTGTAGATTTAGTGTCTGCTTGTTCAGACGTATGCTCTGGTAAGCGGAGTTACATTATGATTGTGGGTTTTATCCCATGCTGTGAAGGTGCAGTAGCTTTTTTAATTGAATGTATGCTAATTGTTCAATTCTGTATTAATGTCTATGTTATTTAGTTTTTTGCTTGTGTAGACTGGAATGAATTTCCATTTTTACCCTCTTACCTGTGCTGTTTGACAAGCCAGGCCCATTATGACATCATTATAATGAGATCATGTTTAATGAAACAGACCTGCAGTTTACAACGTTTGATGGCTACTCAAAGCGACTGTACATTCTGCCTTGTGATTGCAGACAGCTGATCAAGTTAATGCTATTTGGGGGTGGGGGGGGGCAGGGGGGTAAGCAATCCTTAAATGTAATACATGTATATATCATACATGCCAACAGTCCCTATATGGTCAGGACAGTCCCAATTTCCTAGCAAATGTCCAGCGTCCTGATGCATAGGAAGAGTGTCCCGATATTTACCCATAGACAAAAATAATTTATTCTGCACAGTAGAGTTAGTGAAAACCACACACTGTGCTCTTCGTGCGGCTGACACATCTGCTGATCACTAACTTATACGAAGGGAAGAACGCTTCATTATGGCTATTTTTAATGTCATGATGGTCGTGTCGTCTATTATATGAAAATGAGTGCTTTTTGCATATGACGTCTCCCATGCGCATGATGCATATGACCTCCCCACCCCACCGGGACGAGCGACCCACTGAATAGTGTCCAAATGTTGGCAAGTATGATATATATATATATATATATATATATATATATATATATATATATATATATATATATATATATATGTGTGCCATTCTTTTCATTCTTGCAGCCTAATGAAAGCTTTATGAAAGTTATTTGATGCATATTGCAACATGTATTGTGCAGTTAGAGGTAACAACGGAAAAGCCTTATAGAGAGTTGCAATATGGTTGTAGAAGAAAAAAATAATTTTGAAGTGGTTTTTAGAAGTTAGTCGTTATCCTCCAATAGCTTGGATTTTTTCACTGATTATGCTGTTGTCAAATGCTATAACTAGATGGGAAAAAACGGCGAAAAAGGTGTTTCTGTGGTGTGCTTTTATTGTGACTGATTGACATGATGGACCAAAATAAATTAAACTTGAACATTTTGAGTGCATTTGCTCTTTCACTCACAGCATTTTTGCCAGCCAGTAGTATTTACTTAGTGTGTATATACAAGTACACTGAGTAATAACCAGATACAGTTTTTTTTTATTATTATTGAAACTTGATATTGTGAATATGGAATTGATTTTTATTCTGTTTTGCTGATCTATTCAAAATGAAATAGTCATCTACAAAATGAAGTGCTTTTGCAGCTACAGAGATGAAATAGGAAATATCTTCTATTATATGTATTATATTCCTCATATTCACTGACCTCATATTTGTTGACAATGTCGCCAGCAACTTGTTGCTTCCTCACCCTAAAATGTCAACGTTTAACCTCTAAGCTCCTAACTAGATTCAGATACTGTATGTATTTATAGGGTTTCCCAATCCTGGTCCTGAGGGACCTGGGGTCAACACAATTTTTGAAAAGTCAGTTGTATTGATACAGTTTCAGGGAAGATGCTTGTGAAGTTTGGAGTTAGTCAAGTAAACTGTTTGTCAACTGAGGCAGTTTTAAATTTCAGATGTAAACATACACCTGGCGGCCATCTTGCTTTATAAAACATAACCATTTTGACATATTTGTATTCCATTGTTACTGGGACAATAAATACCAAGTTTGGAGTTTATTGGTCAAACGGTGTTCAAATAGCAGCAGTTTGCTGTTAAGGGTGCATTTAGCTAAAGTTTGTGGCAGCCATTTTGACATTAAAATTTATAGCAGAAACTTCTGCTTCGCAAACTTGATGTGGGTTTGGATGCTGATGATATATGCCATGTCAGACCAATCGCTTCACTGGTTCCAAAAAAGAAGATTTCGAAAGGTTTCTAAAAAAAATGTGTCAAACGGCCAATTTCGTTTTGGTCAACACTATTTTTTTAAGTGTCATTTGTGTTGATACAGTATCAGGGAAGATGCTTGTGAGGTTTGGAGTTAGTCAAGTAAATCGTTTGTCAACTGATGCAGGTTTAAATTTCAAATGTAAACGTATAACTGGCGGCCATCTTGTTTTATAAAACATCACCATTTTTACATATTTGTATTCCATTGTTACTGGAACTATAACTACCAAGTTTGGAGACAAACAGTTTTCAAACAGCAGCAGTTTGTTGTTAGGGGCGCATTTTGAAATTAAAATTTATCACAGCAACTTCTGCTTCGCAAACTTGATGCAGGTTTGGATGCTGATGATATATGCCAAGTTTCAGATCAATCGTTTCACCGGTTCCCAGCAAGAAGATTTCTAAAGGTTTTATCAAAAAATGCGTCACGGCGCCAATTGCAAGGACACAGCAGCAAAATTTTTTCAGCATCTGACAGCCAATATATCCGGCTTGTTACCTGCCAAGTCAGAACCTGATCAGTCACACAGCTTCAAAGCAGCAGCAGTTTAAAGTTTTGGGAAGAAAAAAAAAACAAAACAAACTTTAACAATAACAATAGCCTTTGGCTGGGAAGCCTAAAAACATTTAAAGTTGGCCCCTTTTACTTCATGAATCCCTGAAGTCCAGTACCATTGTGTTAAGCATCTTTGTTCAGCATACTGAACTTGACAGTGTATGCGCAATAAGATGTGTTTGAAGGCTGAGGAAGACAACAGCTCAAGGAGAATGTGACTTCTGAAAGGTGTCAATCAATAGCTGAATGTTTTGGCAACCAGTACCTAGATTGAATTGCATCCTCCTTTCAATCTAAGCACCCACAATTTGTAAAAAGCACTGACAGCAAACAGACTTACACTATTTTTGAGCTACAGGAGACTTGATGACATGTTTTAGACATGGAGGATTGCTAATCAAGTACTAATATTAAAATCATTTAAAAATACTAGAATAAATTATTAAAGTATTACAAACATGCTAAATAATTCCCTATCAATAATCTATTCGGCAATAGCTGTATGTTATTAACAACTTGTGATTTGCACAGCAGTTAATGCATCAGCCTTTTTTTAATGGCATAAATCCATTTGTTTCTCAGTTTTCAATTTCACTGCTTGAAAAAGCAGCTTTCCTGGTTCTCATAAAGAACCACACCGTAAGAGGTTTTCTAGGCGTTAACATGGAGTGTTCAATCTTCCCTTTCGGAGCTGCCTTCAGATCACGAGGTAAGAGGTAAAGTTTACACGCAAGTGAGTTTGTTGTACAAATGTTCTGGATACACGGTAAGAAAGAATGATAACACTGTGTAACAAATTTTTTTTTTTTTTTTTTTTTGTTCTTGGGTAGTAAGTGTTATTTCCTAATTGCTTATGCCTCAAAAGTATAGAAAATGGCTATTATTCCCCACAAACTTTGCTTTTGTGACCAGGACAGTGATATTTCAAAATATCACTACTTCCAATGGGAAAACGGGCAAATGTGTGTCTTTTCGTTCACATAAAAGTCAGAAAAAAATAACATATGAATCCAAATTAACATGTATTTATACTAAAGTAATACAAAAATGACTACAAAAGATTTAGAAGTGAGTAGTTTTTCGAGATTTACGATTATACTGTATTTACAAAAATTGTGTTACATAGTGTAATAACAAAATATACAGAAAACCACAATGTGTATGTTTTCATGTCTTTTGTGTTGTGCATGTACAGTGTAGTAGAATGAATATGGAAATTGTACTCAGTTATAACTGTGATATATAGAACTATGTTTGAAATTTCACAGCACAACAGTCATATTTATTCTGTGTTTTATTGGTGAGCTCTAATCACATCAACTTCGTTTATCTCCTTATGACCGTTTAAAGTGACAATCATTTTTGACAGTAGAGCTACAGTCGCAGACAAAAGTATTGACACCCTATGCTTAATTCAAGGTAGTAGATTAAGGACAAGCATTTAGTAATCTTTAACCACTTTTTAATAAAACAACAACAAAAAAATACACAATTTTTAGTCATATAACAAATCAACTTCATCAAAAACTAACTTTTTTAGATTTTAAATATTCGTTCCTGACAAAAGCATTGCCCCCCCTGCTTTAGTATTGTGTGTGTGTCCTTTTGCTTTTATTACAGAATTTCAGACATTTTTGATCATTCTTAACCAGTGTATTACTTCTTGTCGGTGAAATCTAGGCCCATTCTGTCTTGCACGTCCTTCAGCTCAGACAAATTGGATACACAATGGTCAGCTACAGCTATTTTCAGTTCAGCCCAAAGCATTTCTTGGTTTTCTTCAATAATTCCACAGTTGGCTTAACCCTGTGCTTTGGGTTGTTGTTGTGTTGGAAGATAAACTGTGTGCGAGCAGATGGTATCATTGTATTTTGCAGAATGTTTTGATACATGGCTGCATTCATTCACACACATGTCTTCAGTCCCTAACCTGCTAAAACACCCTTCATGTCATGATCAAACCACCTCCATGTTTAACTGTAGGTACAAGGTTTTTTTATTGACTTCACTTTTTTCTCTAAGCACACTGTGGTCCATTTTTGAGGAAAAGTTTTATTTCAGTTTCATTGGACCAAATCATTTTGTTGAAAAATATTTCAGATTCCTGTTCATATTTCTTGGCAAATTTTAGATTGTTTGTTTTATGCATTTTAATTAGAAGTGGTTTGCAGTGAGGTCTTTGTGCATGCAGCTCTTCTGATGCTTTTACATCTTTCTTTTAATCCTTGGCTGTTGATCTTGGTTTTTTGTTTTACCTGCTTAGACAATTTCCCTATCTTCTGTACCCATAATTTTCTTTGGACGTCCATTTGCAAGTGTTTAAGTTGAATTTGTTCTGTGGTCTGTCTTGATTATTGCTCTGATTGTGGATTTAGGTATCACATATTTCTTTGATACTGTTCTGTAGTCATTTCCTTTGTTGTAGTTTGCTGTGAGTGCTTTTCTCTAATGTGAATCCAGCTCCTTAGGCTTGACCGCCATCTGCTGTGTTGCCAAAACGTTCTTCTTCAAGACTTATTTTTCTGGCTGTTGACATTATAATGCAGACAAATTACTGTGTAATGGTTTTCAATCAGTTAATAAATATATTTTAAATTAGTTCTATTGCATTTTAACAACCTTTTAATGTAAAGGTGCCAATACTTTTGTCATGAGCATTTTCATATTGCTTAAGTGCTTTTTTGTTTTTATTTGTCTTTGTCATATTAGTTAGTGGCTGATGTTAACTAGTGCTAGTATTTAGCATGTGTTATTGAATTATCTTATATTACAGTAAGTGTAGAGTGCTAATACTTTTGTCTGTGACTGTATATGATGAAAGATAATCCAATCATATGTTATGTGCACCACATTAGTGTCCAGTTTTCTGTTCATTAAGCAAATCATTTCCAGATGCAAATCCCATGGGAGTTGTAGTCTTGCATAACAACATTCTGATTGAATTAGAAAAGTCAGAAAATACACAAGGAAACATTGTTTCTGGTAGCATGATTACTCTAGTCAGATGTATGTTCTTCAAAACCTTTGATTTAGTATGCAGTTTCCATTTATAAAAGTAAAATTATAAGCTGACAAACAATGTTGTAGAAAACAATTCACATAAATAGGCACAGTAGTTTTGACGAACCACTGGAGGGAGCTGTAGTGTCACTGAAGACTTGGAACAGGACAGTTTAACCCAAATGAAACTAATGAGCTTTTCATGTCATTTATAAGCAGTGCCTAATGGGGGCAGCAGCAACATTGCTGTAGAAAATGGGAGAAACTTACTGGTATCTGCAAAGGAAAGATACACACAGTATTCCCACCACCTGCACTGAGAACAACAACAGTAAATGTTTTCTCCCCAATAAGAATACATTTATCTGCCAGTCTGAATGTCCAGCACAAACAACACCAAAATTAATATGAATAATAAAATAACTCTAGAATAAGAATGATTGGCTGATTCTAATTTAATCACACCGGTACAGGAGTTTCCAATTATCTGACTAAAGCTTGGTTTTGATGTTGAAAATAAGTATGAATGACTGTACATGTATAGACACAACACAATTCTTGTATCAATTTAATAGGATCACATTTAAAGTGGTTCAAATACTAATATATTGCAAATGTACTTTATGTGCTTTGGATTGGTTAAAAGAATAATGCATCATTTTATTTTGAGCAATATTACAAATCTGAAGGCCTATGTTGGAGTTTTTACTTCAGAGATTTCTTCAATAATTCACAAGAAATACCGCATACCCTTTTAAAATTTTATACCACATCTTGCTGTGAAGGATCATCATTATCAGCAGAAGAATATGGCATTTTTACATCCCTGTTTGCGACTCACTATGTTAAAATGTGTTTGCCCACTGACAATGGGAATGGGAATGCAGAGATGGGAGCCCAGCTAACAAGATTTCAAGTTTTTGCAGGTATCAGGCTTTTAAAGACTGTCACCCACACCTGTGAGCAGAAACTGACCCACGACTGTCACAGCTACTGGAAGCAGGCTGATCATTGGGATACAAATTGAATATTTCTGAAACTGCAGCAACTATTGTACTGACTGTAATGTTTTTTAAAGAACATAAAACCAGTAGAAAATATTATTAGCAGATCTGTGTAAGGCCTGTGAGGAGGACTTCATTGCATTGAAGATCAGACTGACCTGCTGAAAGATCCAAACCTTCCTTACCAGGAAAAAGCGTCTTTTTTAATTAGTCTCAGAGTCTCAGCACATTCTGATCCAGTGAGAGCAGATTGGCAGAATCTATGGAGCACAGTTAATATGCCAGAAGCAATCAAACTAGGTTTGATTATAGTAAGAAAGGAAATAAATAAGAAACCTAATATAATAACATTAAGTAAATGTATGAGTAGTCCTAAGTTTAAATATTCAATTAATATGAATATTAATAATTAAAAATTATCCTCTTGCCTTCTATGTATATCAGTGAATTAAAATAGAATTACAGTTTATAAGAGATTGCTATATTGACATATTTGAATTAGAACTACAGTACTGTGCAAAAGTTTTAGGCAGGTGTGAAAAAAACGCTGTAAAGTAAGAATGCTTTCAGAAATAGACATGTTAATAGTTTATATTTATCAATTAACAAAGTGCAAAGTGAGTGAACAGGAGAAAAATCTACATCAAATGAATATTTGGTGTGACCACTCTTTGCCTTCAAAACAGCATCAATTCTTCTAAGTACACTTGCAGTTTTTGAAGGAACTTGGCAGGTAGGTTGGCCCAAACATCTTGGAGAACTAACCACAGTTCTTCTGTGGATTTAGGCAGCCTCAGTTGCTTCTCTCTCTTCATGTAATCCAAGACAGACTCAATAATATTGAGATCAGCGCTCTGTGGGGGCCATACCATCACTTCCAGGACTCCTTGTTCTTCTTTACGCTGAAGATAGTTCTTACTGGCTTTCGCTGTATGTTTGGGGTCATTGTCATGCTGCAGAATAAATTTGGGGCCAATCCGATGCCTCCCTGATGGTATTGCATGATGGATGAGTATCTGCCTGTACTTCTCAGCAGTGAGGAGACCATTTATTCTGACCAAATCCCCAACTCCATTTACAGAAATGCAGCCCCAAACTTGCAAGGAACCTCCACCATGCTTCATTGTTGCTTGCAGACACTCATTCATGTACTGCTCTCCAGCCCTTCGGTGAACAAACTGCCTTCTGCTACAGCCAGATATTTCAAATTTTGACTCATCAGTCCAGAGCACCTGCTGCCATTTTTCTGCACCCCAGTTCCTGTGTTTTCGTGCATAGTTGAGTCGCTTGGCCTTGTTTCCACGTCGGAGGTATGGCGTTTTGGCCGCAAGTCTTCCATGAAGGCCATTTATAACCAGACTTCTCCAAACAGAAGATGGGTGTACCAGGGTCCCACTGTTTTCTGCCAATTCTAAGCTGATGGCACTGCTGGACATCTTTCGATTGCGAGGGGAAGTAAGCATGATGTGTCTTTCATCTGCTGCAGTTTCCTTAGCCGACCACTGGGTTTACGGTCCTCAACGTTGCCCATTTCTTTGTACTTCTTCAAAAGAGCTTGGACAGCACATCTGAAAATCCCTGTCTGCATTGAAATTTCTGCCTGGGAGAGACCTTGCTGATGCAGTATAATTACCTTGTGTCTTGTTGCTGTGCTCAGTCTTGCCATGGTGTATGACTTTTCACAGTAAACTGTCTTCAGCAACCTCACCTTAGGTTAGCTGAGTTTGGCTGTTCCTCACCCAGTTTTATTCCTCCTACACAGCTGTTTCTGTTTCAGTTAATGATTGTGTTTCAACCTACATATTGAATTGATGATCATTAGCACCTGTTTGGTATAATTGTTTAATCATACACCTGACTATATGCCTACAAAATCCCAGACTTTGTGCAAGTGTACCTAAAAGAATTGATGCTGTTTTGAAGGCAAAGGGTGGTCACACCAAATATGGATTTGATTTAGATTTTTCTTCTGTTCACTCACTTTGCATTTAGTTAATTGATAAATATAATCTATTTACATGTCTATTTTTGAAAGCAATCTTACTTTACAGCATTTTTTCACACCTGCCTAAAACTTTTGCACAGTACTGTACATGTTATAAAATCATTTAAAGTATAAACTGTAACTCTAACAGTAAACTTACTGAAGGAATACAACTAACCTCATTCTCACCTGCTTGTAGTAGAAGCAGTGTTAAAAATTACTCATTGGTGTTGACCGATGAAGCCGGGATTTTTGATGGTCAACGATTTAAAAGCCAAGATCTTTACTATTAACAAGCGTTAATACCTTTTGGATAACAGAAGATAGGAGTTTATCTTACAAGTAATCATTTTCTATATATAACAGAAATTACTCAGAACCTGGCAGGAAGAGATGGGAATGAAAAGCGGATAAAACGTTAAAACGTTAAGTTGCAAATTGGTTTGAAATAATGAGTATAGAAAAATGCTTACGATAGTGATTCATATTAATCAACCCTAAATTGGCTAAAAGCTTTAACTCAGTCACTATAACACTATACCATTCTAATATGTTAACAGTGGCCTGTATTTAGATGTAAATAACTGGACCTTCCATTGAAAGCTTAAATTACTTCATAACAGATTACCAGAGTAAAAGATTACCATTTCTAGGAGCAACTGTTAAACTGAAGTAACTTAATTAGAATGCATTTTATGAGGCCAATTAAAGTTAAACTGCTGCAAGAACATAGTAAAAGTGTATTATAGCAGAAGCATGGCATGGACAATATTGTAGATATATTCTTAATACACATTTGAAATAATGTTAATTTAATTAAATCAATTTAAGAATTTGTTCAATTTCTCCAACAAAACAAAAAGTGTCTTTTAGACATTACACTATCGATTAAAGGTACAAGGCATGGTACAAGTTAATATAAGGCTATTATATTTAACATGTTTCATTATAGCTTAAATTTAAGTGGAAATAACTGAACTGACCACTGTATGCTTATTCAAAGGCTTGTGATAAACCCCTACAGTCTTTTTGTTATACACTTTGTTAACACACATTTGTATATGAAGTTAAACATCTCCCTCATATATACACATATACATATTGTATTTGGTAGCAAGGACCCTGTGAACTCCAGTTCACCTCATTTTTAGGGAAATGAGGGGTGGAAGATATTGAACCATGAGCTCACATTCAATTGATTTTGAAAACAGAGTTGACCGGATCCTTCCAGAAAATATAATTAAAGCAAAGATAGGAACTGTCAAGGCAGATTGATGATCAGATTTAATTGTGACTCCTGATGTATTCAATGGAGAAAAATTATATAAAAACCAAGGTAAAACCCTAGTCAAGTATCGCTCGACTTGTTAACTACAAGTTGTGTTATCCATGTTCTAAGGGCCTCTGAAAAACTGATAGGGTATAGAAATTATGTTTTAGTCTTGAGAGTTATATATATATTATATATATATATATATATATATATATATATATATATATAAAATTTCTAAAATTTAAATCGTGGGCGTTTTCGTAGCATTGTTCATGCACTAGCGATGATATATATATATATAAACGTATTGTATTACTGTATTGATTACGTAATAATGCATTTTAAGCTTTTAAAATTGGGGAGAAAAATGAGAAAAAAAATAACCGTTAAGGTTTAAAAAAAATAACTATATAATATATATATATATATATATATATATATATATATATATATATATATATATATATATATAATGTCAGTGGGCACTGCCTGTTACATAACCGGGCAGCATGGCAGTAATGAGTCCTGATCCAGCTTCTGGAAACACGCCCTTGCATTTAAGAGAAGACAAGCATGGTTTTTGGGAAAAGGCCATTCAGCACACCTATGCTAGAACAGAGATATATTGAGCCAGATTTTTGACTGTGGGTATACACTTACTATACAGTGGGCAATTTGTCTGCATTTTACCCACCATGAAAAATACAGGCCTTGGTTTAGAAAGAACACATTTTCCAGAGAAGGTAAAAGTTAGCAATTATAGGAGGTATAAAATTGTTTCACTCATCGAGCTGGTCTCGATAATTGCATCCTCTTTTTGTTACTATATATCTTTAATGTTTTCCACAACATTTAAAGTGGAAGAGGTTTTAGATTCTATTTTCCTGGATTTTACACCTTCCTTTGGCAGTTACATGCTTCTACTTGCAGCTGTCTGCCTTGATCCTTTAATTTCCTACCTTTCTTCAAAATGCATTAACAGTACAGAATGCTAAACCCCCAAATCATAACGAAAATCTAACTAAGCTCACCAGTATTAACCTTTTTAGGACCTCAATCAAAATGAGTACCTAAGGATTAACATAGAAATTACCAGGCGAGACTCTTAGACTATCACTTGATGCAATAACATTCTTTCTGTAGAACATCACAATTTGAATTTAGATTGTGAATTAAGTACTCAAAAAAAAAAAAAAAAAAAAGTCACATTATCTCAGAACAGTTTCAAAAGAACATTAACCTCTGACCCTTGAACCATGAACCATTTTAATACTGTACTGAGACTGGAGGTCAGAGATCTGTATTTGAAATAGAATCAAAATGTTAAAGAATAAAGTGTAAAAAAAAGTATTTCTGTTCGGATGAGACGTAAAACCGAGGTCCTATTGTAAGTGACTCTGCAGCAGCAGTTGTTGACATATAGTTCACCTGCTAGTCTCTGAGCTGCTTTGGATAAAAGTATCTGCTAAATGAATTTAATGAATTCTCATTTAGATAGTATTTTACCTTTATTTTTCTTTGTATATATATATTTTTTTCTTTTTTGGAAATCTGGCATTTTCAGTTTGCTTTCACCAATAACAGTTCATTGTTTCTTCCCAGAATTATAATGCCAATAGCATTGCAGTGTGGCCATCTTTTTATACATGCATACATAATGCATTCACTAATCTGAACTGGAGCTGACCACTGGATGAATCCAAGTGCAAGGCTAGGCAAAACATAGCTATTTGAAAAGCACAGTCACATACAAAAGTACAAATTATATTATTCAGGGTTTAATGCTGGCTGGATTTATGAGAGACGGAACATTTGCGGGGGTTGGTATGGTAAAGTCAAGCATCCAAACAGATTTTTTAAACAAAAGAAAAATGTTTGCGCTGGCTTTCCGATGTATTCTTGTTTTCTACTGTCCTGAAATGCAGATTTTCACATATTTTAAATTGCAACCAGATATGCTGTACACATATAATTGATCTTAACAAAGCACTTTAAATACTCCAAAATGGTCGTTGAACTACAATGGACAAGGTCGTACCTCTAGAGCCATGCTACAGGTTTAAAGTCAATTAGGCACAGCTACATCTAGAGGCTTACATCCTTACCTCTCACATTCTTTCTCTCAAGCCTCCCTGGTGAGACAGAGGGATTAAAAATAGAATCACTAATGTGTGTTGCTGTGGGCACTTCATGCTTTAGAAAATACTATTTGCTATAGAGCTAGCCAATGAATATAGAGACAGGCTAAAAAAAATCAAGTGCCGCGTGCAAAAACGTCTTTTTTTAGACCATATGCCCAGCATAGAGCTCAGTCCTTAGCTTCCATCCTTTCCTATAAATAGCTAACTAAATACTAGGCATGAAAAAAATCTGATGTGCTATAAGCAGCTTAAATTTAAGTGCTTTGAAAGTCCGTCCAATTTAACAACTGGTATTTACCTTAAATCGTGCAACCAATTTAAAAACGTGCTGTATACTGTAAATCAATATGCTTACTGGTGGATTTCTTGTTTTTTCAGTCTGGTTCTTCCAGTTTTTTTGATACAGGTGCTGTCAATCTGAGAGTATCATAGCTTTTTTTTTTTTGTCACATCTCGTCACATTATTTTAAGCTGCCTTGCTAGTAAACTGTTAACTAAGCTTACTTTGTTGCTGATTGGTTAATATATACTGCATGGCAAGTGGAACTCCTTTTCTATTGACTAACATTTGAGATTTGAAAATATATACAGTGCCTTGCAAAAGTATTCAGACCCCTGACCAATTCTCTCATTTACTGAATTACAAATGGCACATTGAAATTTCGTTCTTTTTGATATTTTATTTTAAAACACTTAAACTTAAAATCAATTATTGTAAGGTGACATTGGTTTTATGTTGGGAAATATCTTTAAGAAAAACAGAAAACTGAAATATCTTGCTTGCATAAGTATTCAACCCCCACACTTCAATATTTGGTAAATATTTTTTTGGGGGTAAGTATGTACCAGCTTTGCACACAGTGTCGGAGTGATTTTGGCCCATTCTTCTTGGCAGATTTGCTCCAGGTTGTTCAGGTTGGTTGGACGACGCTTGTGGACCGCAAATTTCAACTAGTGCCACAGATTCTCAATGGGATTGAGACCAAGACTTTGACTGGGCCACTGTAGGACATTCACCTTTTTGTTCTTGAGCCACTCCAATGTTGCTTTGGCTTTGTGCTTGGGATCACTGTCCTGCTGAAAGGTGAATTTCCTCCTAACCTTCCGTTTTTTAGCGGACAGAAGCAGTATTTTCCTGTATTTTGCTTCATCCATTCTTCCTTCAATTGTAACAAGATGCCCAGTCCCTGCTGAAGAGAAGCATCCCCACAGCATGATGCTGCACTACCATACTTCACTGTAGGGATGGTGTGTCTTGAGGCATGGGCAGGGTTTGCGCCACACATAGAGCTTTTTGGCCAAAACTTAAAGTGCTATCTGACCACAAAACCTTTTCCTACATCGCAGCTGGGTCACTCTCATGCTTTCTGGCAAACTCCAGACGTGCTTTCAGATGGTACTTTTTGAGTAACGGCTTCTTTCTTGCCACCCTCCCATACAGGCCAGTGTTATGCAGAGCTCTTGATATGGTTGACTGGTGCACCATTACTCTACTCCCAGCCACTGAACTCTGTAGCTCCTTCAAAGTGATTGTTGGCCTCTCTGTGGCTTCTCTCACAAATCTCCTTCTTGTTTGAGCGCTGAGTTTTGAGGGACGGTCTTTTCTTGGCAGTGCCTGGGTGGTGTGATGCAGCTTCCACTTCCTGATTATTGATCCAACTGTGCTCACTGGGATATTCAAACACTTGGATATTATTTTGTACCCTTTCCCTAATCTATGCATTTGTATTACTTTATCTCTAAATTCTGTAGAATGCTCTTTGGTCTTCATTTTCCTTCAGATTCACAGCCTTACCAATGATCCTTCAACAGTGGGGTTTTTATCCAGAAAATGTGACAGCAACTTTAATGATTCACAGGTGGAGGCCAATGTTAAGGTAATTGTGTCCACGTTAGGGCAATTTCTTTCATCGGTGCAAACTGGGAGCTTCAACAGCACACGGGTTGAATACTTATGCAAGCAAGATATTTCAGTTTTTTATTTTTCTTAAAAATATTTCCCAACATAAAACCAATGTCACCTTACAATAATTGATTCTGAGTTTCAGTGTTTAAAAATAAAATATCAAACAGAACAAAATTTCAGTTTACGATTTGTAATTCAGTAATATGAGAGAATTGGTCAGGGGTCTGAATACTTTTGCAAGGCACTGATATATATATATATATATATATATATATATATATATATATATATATATATATATATATATATAACATAAATAACATATAACATGTTACGAATTCAATTAAAGAAATAATACTTTAAGCTAATTGTGGTGATAGATTTTAAACATTTGTAACATATAAGACATTTGAATAGACAACAAAAAGAGAAACTAAAGTTTTCCAATCCATCTTTATTTTCACAGCCAATTTACATTTAAGTGCAAACAAAGAATTCTTAATAGTGCAGGTTTATACTTAACTGTTCAACCCCAATGCGTCACAACTAACATTAATGTAAACCAACAGGCCTGTGCAACAAATAATTTTATTTAGTACAAAACGATGAGCGCTTATAATTTTACACTCAAATATTAGGATTGCTGCTTTGCTAAACTGGATCTCAGTTTTATGGCTGGAAAAATCTAGGGGTTTCTGTAAGGAGGTGGTAGAGCCACTTAAAGAGTTTATCTCAGATTATCCTCTCATGCGATGGTTTAACTTTTTGTTGTTACACAATGTATCCCAACTTTATTAGTTTTAATCCTGACAAGCCTCACAACTGTCAAATTGGTTGTTTTTTAGTTTGAAAACCAACAATATTTCATAGCCTTGTACAATACCTTTTTTTTTTTTGGAATGCTAAAAAAGATTGGAAACAAATACTGATGAATTTACAATGAACACGTATCTGATCTGTATAATGTTCATATACTAAAAACTCATGAAAAGATTGTATTTGTCTCATCGAAGAGCCCATTATATGCATAAAATATCTGTAGAAAATAACTTCTGCTTTGGAAAATATACAAACCTTTATCCTCAATATTGTAAAATAGCTTTTTCATGGTGCATTTTTAATATTTTGAGTAACTCAATGCTTTAAAAGCTAATACCCACATTGTCCTTTTAAACATTTTTTTTTTTTTTAAATCCAAAATATACAACATTTTTTGATCAACAATTCAACACATGCATTACATCACTGATACCTAAATATTTTTTTCTTATTATTTTTTTTTACATTTGCTATATAAATATATATTACATTTTAAGGTTACATTTAACAATGTGACTCATCTCTTAGATTTACTGTCTGATTGTCTGTGCATTAAAACATTTGTGTGCAGTTGCCAGTGAACAAAACATTCTCAATGTTGTTCTAGTGTTATAAAAGCCACCTTCAATTAAACATAAATCAAAAGCAGCTTTTAGGAATAAATATAAACTGAGATGGTGAAAATCCATGCCAGTCTAACCATTTTTTCATTCTTAGAACAGGGTAATATTACAATAGCAGCCATCATGTCTGCAGACCTTGGGGGTTGCAAACAGCAGCTGCACTCAGTGAGCTAAAGAAATCGACTTTAGTCAGCCGCCAGAAAACACCCCCCTTATCAATCTCAAACTTGTTACAAAACAGTCTGTACCTTACAGGCCCCTCCCTCTCTCCCTCCCTAAATGTGATATAATAAAATGCATAGGATAATTTTGATTTTGCTGGACAAAAAAAGGCTACATCTTTGATATAAAAATGTAGCTACAGAGTGCTTTGTTAAGCCAAGGTACATTATAGTACGTCCTTACTATAGCCGTGCTTTGCTGGTTAAAATTCTCAGAACAAACGATCTTGAATAATAGTAGAATATGTTTAGCCATTTAAAAAATAAATAAACCCAGCATTGGCAGAAGCACTGCCTTAATAAATCCATTATGACTTATACATTTAGAAAAATATGACACATGGAATTTAGAGTTCCTAAACATGAATATTAACACTCTACTGCAACAAGGTTATCTGGCAAGTAGTGATCAGCAGCCACACTAGTATACATGAGCAATAATAAACTGAACTGCGTATTCTTCTGTTACATCCTAGCTGATTAAACAAGCAATGAGACCTTTTCAATAAAACAGGTCACAGCACACCACCTGGGCCAGTGTGCATAAATGTTTTTAGGAGCTGAAATATTCACTCTCCCTTATTTGGCACCATAAAGTATTAGATTTCTGTACTCTAGCAATAAGTAAAATACATGCTACCTTCCATTCCATAGTTGATTCAAACAGTTGTCTACAGTTTTAAAGAAAACGATTAACAAACTGCTTTCTAAAGTCAGAGAAGAGAAAATACTTCACTACTTATGTTAAAAACAAATACGTTTCAGGGTTTAGTATTGCTGCGGGCACTAAATTGCCAGTCCGGATTGTTGTCAGGTGTGTATGTACACTGACAAGACAAGATGATGTTACCACTATAGCTGCGCATTGTCTGTTGGGAAATATGGCTTTTTTTTGGTAGACACTTAGTATGTGTATTCAGAAAAATAGTATTAGTTTTTTTTTTTTTTTTTGTCTGTGTTTGTGCAAACAGAAAAGGATTTTGGGGGTGGGTACTGGTTGAATGGACGTGGAATCATAGGGCAGATTGCCTTCTTAAATACATCTGCATAATTTGTGGGTACGTTCTGGTAATTCACAAACCACATGCTAACAATTTTTAATTTTCAGTTTCTTCTGAACATACTACACAAAACAAAAACAAAAAAAAAAAAATCACAATTACTTAGCAACATATACTCTACAAGAGAAACTCTATATTCACATGTACCCGCATTGAAGGAATGTTTTCATCCATGTCTTGACAGAAACTATCCTACACTATGGAAAGAAATAACATTCAGTAGTGCTAAAAGCAGTTCAGAACGGTTACCGAAAAGCAGACTTTTATTTCTTTATATTCCACTTGTTCTCAGTCCTCGAACACTTCCAGAAAGAGTGGAGGGAAGAGTTCCGTAGGACACTCCACCTTCATGTGCAGGAACCTGCTGGCATGGCACGCTCCGATCATGCGCAGGTCTGTCACCTTCATCAAGAGTTTGGGCCAGAAGTGAGAGACGTTGTGTTTGCGATAGTTTATGTAGTGCTCAAATGCCAGAAGAAACTGTTCTTGGCATTTTTCAATTCTCTCTACACTTGCAAGACCAGGACGATCTGCAAAAATGAAATACATATGTAAATATAAGTACTACATGCTTTAATATGAAACAGTAAATCTTTTTTGTTTGCTTGAGAAAAGGGAACCAACATCTTACTTCTAAAATAAAAAATATATAGGCAAATAAACACATTGAGTTTAAAAGGAGTACATGTGTAGTTTGTTCAGTGAAATGATGACTTCACCAAAATCCTAAAAGAGGGAGTAAAATAACTGTTAAAAAAATGTTCAAAATGATCATTTGAAGGTATTTCTTTTCTCCTTGAGGGGACTAACAGTGTCATCATGACATAGAATAGGGCATTACAAAAAATGTAATAAACATTTCTGTGCTATATTACAGAAAACAAATACACAATATTCAAATACTTTGTCAGATTGTTGAAGATTACCCTCTAAAAATGACCTGGCTCGTAATACTCCCAGCCAGTAGATTAGGTATGCCGTATGACTAACGCTGGGCTGCAATGCTGATAAAAGTAGTTAAGAACCATCCTGATTCGCGAATGAGTCAAATATCACAATTAAACATCCAACAAATAAGTTTCTATTTTTCTAGAGCTTAATACATTATAAAATCTGCTCAGAATATGTTTTTAAGAAGGATCTTGCATATAAAAACTTAAAATGAAAATTGTGTACCTGAAGACATCAGAATTACAGCCTGAAGCAAAGCAACCTCTGAATCGTCCAGGTTAAAAGAAGAGAGCGACACACCTAGATCAAAGATAGCATCCGACACTACTCCAAGGCCCCCATTTTTCAGCTGCCCCCTGGTCACAGCCATCTCCCCATTGAGTGTTAATGTCTCACTCTCTGGGTCGTAGCGCACGGCTGCTCGGAGGGACATGATTTCCATACAGCAGCCTTTCAGAAGGATTATCTGGTCTTCACATGGCAGCTGCAAAAGATAGAACACAGAAAGGTTAGTTATGAATAAAATGACATGAAAAGCCTTGGCTCACACAGGGGAGAAATGCATAACAAAGAGCCCAATTCAACTAACTGTTCAACTTTGGGGAAAAAAAAAAAAAAAATCCTGCAATAATGGAGGTGAAAGTAGAATAACACTTGTTTTGATTTATTTGTATTTAAGTTTATTTAATCCAAATAAATTAAAAAAAAAGTCAACTATTTAGAGAAACGCTGTTGCCAATGACACCTTCAGATTATACTTTTTCAGATGCCAAGGGATATTTACAGACAGCAAAGCAGATCTTGGTTTTACTTCTAATCGAAAGGAGGTCACCTTTAAAAGCACAGCGTCCACACTCGCAAGACAATGTGTACAAGGATGGAGCTCAGGCAGATTGTCCTTAGGCAAGATTCATGACAAATATCTCAACCATCAATTTTAGAGATTAAGAATGCCTACCTCGCAGAACATAGGCAGCTTTTTGGCAAAGTCCACCACCCGTGTGATTGCGGGTGTGATGATTTTTGTAAACTGACTGAAGGCTTCTATGTCCACTTTGCTACCTTCTGGCGCATTCACTATTGGAGCCTGTCCAATGTCCTCAGGCTGTGAAGGTATAAAAGCCTCCATTAGTAGGGCTACTGAGAATGTACA
The DNA here is from genome assembly GCF_017654505.1 of Polyodon spathula. Lineage (NCBI taxonomy): Eukaryota > Metazoa > Chordata > Actinopteri > Acipenseriformes > Polyodontidae > Polyodon > Polyodon spathula. Next base: position 24,398,370 of record NC_054536.1, read on the forward strand.
AACAGCAGCAAGATAAAGTAAAGATAAAGCACACATGTATAAAATAACTAACACAGTTTGAAGCAATTTTTCTGTAATTTATTTTATTTTTTTCCACTGGATGCCTGCTTCTCTTTCCACTGTTTTGAAACAAACTTGCAATTAAAGCAAACTGTAGGTCATGTCCTTTGAAAAAATGAAAGGACAAGTATATTACTTTTACTGACATTACTTCTGGGTTGAAACTTTATATTTCACAGTGTAAAAACTCTCTCTGAACCAAGAAACTGAACAAAAAAACCCCACTACTATACCTACTTAACAGCTGTCTTGCATGGAAATAAGTACAGGTATTGGGGCATAACTTAAGATAGTTACTTTGATCTCTCTAGAGGTCTGAGTGTTGAAAGAGTTAAACCATCCAATACTAGAAAGTATATCCAAATTGGCAAGTACCCAAAGTAAAGCGTAAAACTTTTGGTAGACAATGCGTCTTTTGAAGATTTATCACAAAACAATGAACTCAATAGATGTAAGGGGTTGCTTATCACCAGAAATTTCCGTTTCTGTTTCCAGTGGCTTCCTTGTGCGTTCGTGGTCACGTGTGCTTCTGTCACCACTCGGATCAGCTCCCACTCTCCCTGGCTGGGATCAGGCTTGCTCCAAACGGTCTTCTGCATCTCATCACGGCGCTTCCGCTCCCGGTTTTCCTCTATCAGCTTTCGCTTTGCTAACCGCTTGCCGTCATCCAAAACCACTGGAGTGAGGGACAAAGATTTAAAAAACACACAGAAATGAATGCTCTGTCAATTTATTACCAATGGTCTAGTAATACTTTTATTGGAGGTTTGCTTGAAAAACTTTCAGAAAAAAGGAGCATATTTTATATTTTACATAAGCTACATGTTTCCAGTTTTTTTTTTTTTTTAAATATATATATATATATATAAATATATAAAATCTATCTGAAGCTGACTAACCCTAAATAGGCTTTTAGTAAGAACCAACCCCTCAGAACTTAAAATCTATTTTAAAAAAGCAAAGATTATATAAGCCGCAAGTCCTTTTGTTCACTTTGTAGGCTTTTATTATGTTATTTGATTTGATCAGCAACTGGAAACTAGCCAAGAACGTACAAGTACACAAATTAAGTCTAGACTACATTTTCTAAAAGACGCTAGATTTAAATGTAAAATACCTGCTCAACAAAATGCTTTGAATGTTTTGCTGTCCCATTTATTAAAAGGCACACATGTGTTTAATAACATTGTGCTGTGACATGCTGTGCGTAATACAACAGATGAAAATCTCCTATTCAAGTTCAGCTACTATCTTTTTATATATTTTATAGTAAACTGGGACAAAACTAAGGCAGTGTTACTGCAGCAATACAAACATACTGTCAGACAACTATAAACTTTCACTTAAATAACACATTTTAAAGGTCCTTTAAACAAAACCACATGTATTTATTGATTAGGGACCAGCGCTGTCTCTGAATTAATATGTGAACAGTGAAATAGCTTACAGTCTGTTGCCATGCCAACTGCAATGCATTTTTTGAAACGGCATTCCTGGCACTGGTTTCTTGTGACTTTATCTATTATACATTTCCCCTCGTATTTGCAGGCATAAGATGGATGGAGGTTTTTCTGGATGGTTCTCCGGAAAAATCCCTACACAAGAATTAACAAAAGAGAAAAAAAGAGAAATGTAAATTAATTTGAAAACATACTTGATTACCAGTACACATATCCACACACCAGTCTCTTTTCACAGTTAACTGTTAGTGTTGGCCAAATGGCAAAGAAGTTTGACAAATACAATTGACTTTACATAATCACAAAACAAAATCTATTTACTATAAAACTTTCCTTATATGTAGAGTTTGTGTTATACGGTACATATACACACAGTACATGCTAAATTTATTTTGAAACTGAACGTACGCCAGTAGATATTGTTGCTACATAATTTGCTTACAAACTTACCTTGCAGCCTTCACAGGTGATACAGCGATAGTGATACCCAGTGGCTTTGTCACCACACACAACACACAACTCATCCTTATCCAAATAACTTGGTATGTACCCTATAAAAAAATAGAAAATTAATTTTAATGCCACCACTTACTCAGTGCTAGTTAACTACAACTATCTTTCCGTAGCATTCTTCTTCATTTTGAAATACATTTTTCTATGATAAGCAAAGGATAATTGTGATAAAGGATAAATGCAATTGTCAGAGACCTAAAAATTAAAGAGACCTAAAATTAAAGGTGACTCTGCCCTGTACAGGCCACATTACCAGAGCTTTGTTCAGGAGATGAAAGAAAAACTCGTCCCCTCCCTCACCCCCCCCTCCAGTCACCCTCCCACCCCCCCCCCCACCCCCGAGGAAATGACTGTAGTCGATTATTATAATGTATGTTTTAACAACGGTTTAATTGACTCTAATATACCATAAAACTTATCTTTATTTAATCTTCATTTAATGAGTTAGGACTTCAGCACATCAAACAAAAAATAAAGCCACAATCAAGACAAGAATTATTATGGAGAGATCAATAAGAAAGGTTCTACATATGGTACTGTATATATCATATTCTTAAACCACATGCTACTGGAAAACTTAAGGGAGAAGAAACGCAAGGTTTAGTGTGGACTAATGTCTGATCCAAACTAGACAAAGGATTAAATAAACAACTCATAGTGGCTTAAGGGTTGCATGTACTTTGGGCTAATGAGTTACACTTCAGACACATCTAACAGACAATCAATAATTGATCAATAAAGATCTGGAGGAGGGTGGGCAGGCGCTCTGAACAGCGTTCTGTCCCGAGGTCTGGATCCATCAAACTCAAACATTTCACATTCATCAATTCAATGGGAAAACAATAAATACCTAGAAAAAACACATATAAGAGTAAAACTCCACGGCAGGGTTAACAAAAACATGTTGAGAAATACCGTAACGACAAGAAACAGATTCTATGTTCCAATGTAATAGGAATTCATTTTTTATATTTAAAAGGATGTATTATATCTAAATGGAACGGGCTGATGTTAAAAGTGGGGTATAATTTTCCAAACCATTAATGATAGACTTGACAACATAATGCAAAAGCAGCAGAAAAAAATATATATTTAGTATTTTTATTTTTTCTTTGTTGCTGTTTTCAAGTGTCCAGCCTGATTTAATCTTTTAAAGTAGGATATCTGAAATTGTGCCAATCCAGAATTGAGTATTAATTCTAACCTCTCTGTGCCATTATTCTTTTTTCACTAAAAAAGCCACCATCCAATTTTACATAATTGAGTTGAAGTATGCTAGTGCTAGGTACAGCTTTAATTTTGTGAAGCACTGTTGTAATATTTAATAATTTTAATAGATGCAAGTAATTATGTCCACTCAATTTGTTACTCATTACAATACTTCCAGAACTATGCACATCTATCCTTAGAAGCTTGCTTCTAAGAGACACTTTCAAATATTACATTATACCAGCCTATGAACAGGTTAATGTTAAACACTGCTAAACTGTAAACATTGAACAAAACTGTATTTACATAGGAAATTAAAAAGGAAAAGACCAGAATATTATCACTTGAGAGGATTCTGAATCATGTTTTGAATATAAGCAAATGCTAAAGCACAGAAAATTAAAACTTTCAAATAAAAAATAATTCTCTTTCAGAACTATACAGTCTTACTAAAAAGATTTAAGATTGAAGTATCTTGGAAAAATCCTTATTCTACAGTACTGCCAATATCTTTTCACATCTTTTTCACCAAAAATGCCAATGTTTTTTGAATTCTAAAAAGCTGCTGCAACTGATAAACAATTTGAACACAAAGCCATACCTTTTTTTGGTGACCCTGCCGTCCACTGAACTTGAGAAAAATCAGCTTTTCCATCTGTGAAATACTCTGACTGGTTATAATGATTCAAGGCCATGTCCATATTACAGAGCTCACCTTTAAACACGTTTCCTGGGTAACTACAGATATAAGGCTGATTCGTTACCCAGGCCTGCTCCATATATGCATTATTTTGTAGAACCTGCGCATCACAACTGTTGTAACCCTGGCTCTCCTCTGTGTGCATGCAGTAGTCTATTGGCTGCACCAGGAAATTACTACCTGTGGTATGGTGGACATTGTACATCTCCTGCATGCAGTAGTTCATAGTGGTACAAAGAGAAATACAAAGAGTACTACTTTGCAACCAATTAAGATAACTTAATAACAAAATATATATAAATACAAGTATATAAGATTAAATGACTGCTTAAAATGTTAATTACTTAAAAAAAGGCAAATAAAACATTCCAACTTGTAATTCTATATATATATATATTATATATATATATATATATGGTACGGCACGTTAAGTGCTAGAATCTGCTTTATATATGGGAGCTCTGTCAACTCCCCCGCCCCTCCATTAGTCAAACAAATTGGGAAGCAGATTTATGACAGGCCGAGGTTCTAATCTGCAACGGTTACTAATTCTTGGTAAGACGACAGACAGATAGCGATGTCCACCAGACAAAGAAACACTGCGGCCTAGTCCGTTACATCTCCACAAGAGCGTTTTTTGGAAAACACATTCATACCTCGATGATATGAAACTGGTTTTTAAACTTCTTACACTAAACTCAGCTTCTTTATTTCTTTCTTTCTTGTTTTAAACAAACTCTTAAATAGAAAGGAGGATACCACAACGATGGGAAATCCCAAAATCTGCTTTAACACTTGCTTGTTTACTTACTTGCTCAGTATTGATTCCATTTTTGCGAGAGTTTCCTAATCACATTTAATCATCCTAAGCCGCTATCAGTCATATTGATTATGTTTTACAGTATTAACCATATGGCAGGTATGAAGACCTTTAGCTGAATTTCAGCTTTGGATTTTCAGCATAACAAGTGTTTTTTTTTTTTTTTTTTTTTTCAAAACGGACTATTTTAAATAATACAAAAATCAAGACAAAAGATTCCACTAATTGTAATATTTTACAATAAGAACAGACATTCTAGAGGATGGAAGTTGAACAGGAGTGACATACATTAATTTAAAAAAATGACCTAATTAAGTATTCTGCCCAATTAAATAAATAAAAGGCAGCGTTCAGAACATCAACATGTTTGGAAAGCGCAGACTTTTCAATTCAGTTACGCAAAAATGCAATACACTACCATTTGTATCCCTGTATATCCACTGTAGTAAGTGTGGGAGTTATGCATACAAGGCATTTTCAAGCTTTCGTCAGGGAAGTAATGTATGCTGTTAAAGTTATCAAAATCAGAAAGAAACGATTTGATGCAGGCAGAAGTCATTATAACAATATTGTTTACCTCTACCTCGACACATTAAAACAACAGGGTTTTTTTGCCAATTTTTTTAATGCTGTCAACTTTGTAATAGAACAAAAGCTTAATAAATCCAGCCCATTATGCATTTTAAATGGCATTATCCAGAGTGCCCAATTTTACTAAATGTAAAAAGTTAGCTGACTTAACTGCACCTCAGACAGACTGATAAGACTATAAAGCGATCAACACTAAACATCTGTTAATAGCCAGGGTGTCTAAGGTAAATCTGATGAAAAAGGGTTCTTATACCAGTTTAACTTTTTTCTGAGGTGACGGCCTTTGGAGCAAGCTAATCTTTCTATTACTGTCAAAGCGGTTTACTTAAAAAAATTAGCAATTGGCCGCATGACAGATCGGGGCAAACATAAATTTTGTTATAATCCCACTTTGTGGAACTGCACAGAATTTGTATTTTTTGTTTTTGTTTTTGTATACTGCCTTTTCACAGCACTTGCCTAAAACATATTCTCTGGCAAACAGAAACCCCACGAGTCACATATTTATCCGGATATTTACCAGCCATTACTGCAAAGAAGCTTTTGTAGCTTGACTGAACTTCAAACGAAATCAAGGCATCAAAAAGAATGTGATTATCACACTAGTTCTGTAGGCAGTCAACATTCAGGATCCTATACATAAGTGAACATTACAGTACAGTATACCTTACCATAATTAATGTATTTTGGTTGACCTTCAAACTTTGGTTGTAGATTTTAACAGCTAGCCTATGCTTTCTTAAAAACAGTGGTATAGTGTACATACATACACACATCTATGTATAAATGCAATATCTTTCCTCTTTATGCCCATCCAGTATAAAGAACAGCTCTCCATTAAGACCACTTTCGGTCAGCCCTTTTCAGTTTGGACAAACAGCTTAATGAGACCATTTAAATGAATCCCTTTTGCAGTCGTAATTTAAAGATTTCCCCAAATAAGCTAGAATAGAGTCCTCACAGATCATATATATTTAAACTCAATTTGCTTGAACCACCATGCGTGACTAGGTGGCTTAGGTCCCTGGTAAGCTTTGGAAACCCTGGTAGTAATTCCTTGGAATTTAAAAATGACTAGACTGTGTTGATGTTCAAATAGTTTACTCTGCAACAATACAATCCATTATTCTGTCTGAAACAGACACAGTCACGTTTTTAAAATGCTAGTGTTTTAATTTGTAGCGATTTACAAAGTAAAACAATAAAAAAATTAAAAAACCTTGGTTACTGTACCTTTGACTTTTTTTCTAAACTTTCCTTCTGTTGAAATTCCAGTCAGTGGACTGCACTGTGTCCTGTGGTCCCACTGGTAAAAAGTGTCAGTTCTATCTAGCCCTGATCCAATGAGTGGATGCTCCTCAGAGTTCCTCAAAGTATTACCTTCATTTTTGTACAGCTTTCCACAAAACCGCCATTTGTGGTCACTTAAAAATCCAGCAGCCTTGTGGCTGGCACACTGGTGCACACCTTTTTCAGCACTGGAAGCCACAGACTGGTAAAACGAGGGTACTGCCAGCATCCTATTGAGCTGCGGTGTTTTAGTAAACACATTCTGCCCCAGTTGTTCCGAAGGGCGTTGGTATACTTCATTTTCATGCTGGCCCTGGAAGAGACAACCTTGATGGCCCACAGAACTTTTCAGCCAAGAACTTTCAGCAACCATGCTGAAAGCTTTCCTTTAACTTGTGCCTGTGCCCTGTCTACACGCCTTTCTGTCTACATGCACTCCTTACCCTGCATGCTCACACAGTGTTGCTTTGACAGTGCATGTTTTTCCCAACAATTTATTGCCTAGGCTCATCGATCACTTGAGGTCTCAGGGGTTCAGGGCTGGTCATGAACAATTTTCAGAGACTTGGAAATTAAAACAACAGGGATTCTGCCTTAACTGACTTTGCTCTTACTGCCAGATGTCCTGAGAGACACTGCATTACCTAAGGTAGACATTCTGATAAGGGGCATCTTATCATGTTATGGAGGTAGCGTGAGGGCACAAACAGAAGACTTGTCCCCCACTGACTTTGTTTATTTGTGTACCACACTAGGTGTCTTGTGAATAACATTATTTTCACAAGCAGGTCTTGGGACAAAAGCATAAAATTTCTTTTTTTTTTTTTATTTTAAGTCTTATTTGAAGCTGCTTTTCAAAATAATTGAATTTATTTGTAGCAAAACACTTCTCAGATTAAAATTAACAGAACACAAAAGGCAAAAAACACCAGGACACTAGATTTAACTTTTTCAATTAACACTTACAGAAATATAATTTAGCAGCAGTTAATTACTTAAGAAAGGAGATGTGTGCTTACGTATTGAAAGCAATTGCTTTTAATTTGATAGCTGTTTAATATAATTAAACCTGCACTAACTATTTAAAATGGAATGAGCAAATTCAATTTAATTAAGTTCCACTAAAGATCTTGAGATAAATCGGGAGTCATAGCAAAATCGGGTACATTTACAACTTAGATACCACCATTCTTGGCCCTGCAAATTAACTCTCATCTGAAATACTCACTGAGTATAAGACTTACCTTAACCCCTCCCAACCATTCTTACTGTACACGTATTCGTGCATGTGAGATCCGATTGTTTCACAGTGACGTATTCTCCCCTTTCTCACTATATCGGCCGCAGCATATGTCTTAATGCTCATGAGATAATCATTTGCCCTGACCTACATATTGCGGCCATGTTAATGTCTTTGCAGAAATGACCGGTTTTGCAACAATTGCTTTTTTCTCGTGAAATTTAAAAAGATGCTGAGGTACCACATTTCTACAGAGTTTTAAAAAGCCATCAGGGTGTGATGAACAAATACATACAATGATTCAGTGAATCTAAACAAGGATGCATTAGTTAAGAATCTTAGAATTTCTGTTTTTTTTTTTCCATCAGCTCAGTCTAATGTTTCTGTTAAAAGGTTAAAGACAACATTCTGGGCTTCTGCTTGGAAAGGCCAGGGGTTGTTGTTTAGTGCTAACTTGTTGCACTCAGTCTGGAAAGCACACAGACCTCCTAACTTAGGGAGAGACATAACCTATGTGAGAGAGAAACAGTACCTGCACACATAGTTTAACATTCTAAGCCCTTTCTTGCATCGCTCATTCATCAAGTTTAAGTTGATCACATGAGACTGGCTGGCAGAAGAGGTAACATTTGTAGCTCCTGTGTTTTAAGTTTCAGAACCCTACAGCAGCCTGAGTCTATGACTGTGTGCATTGTAAGTTTCAAAGATACAGCTATCTGATCCTAATTGCCTATAAATATGTACGCATGGTTTGATTTTAAGACTTGTCTATTCACCAATCTGTGATGTGCCCAGTTTAAAGTGTAAATACGTTTTTCAAGTGCCAAATTACAAATTGAAGTGATGGTTTACAATTGTATTATTAAAAATACAAAAATCAGCATAAAAATTTGTATTTGCCATTTTTTGATATTGAATTGCTTTTTGATATTATGTACTAGCGCAGTAGGGTATTGGCGTGTATCACCATGTATCCATGTAACACCGATATCTTGACATTTGACACCACATCCTGTACCTGCGTTGGGAACGTGTGGATGCTGGCCTGGCATTTTGTAGGGTCAAAAACCCTGTTGGACAGACCCAGATGGCTCAAACACCGCCTCCCATGATCCAGACCCAGAGCTGCAGGCTAGATAGGTCTGTATGCCATAAGGTCCCCCGTGCCCGACTGAGTAGGTCGCAGCACGTTGGCAGTCTCCACGGCTGGCCACATAGAAGCTGCATAAAAGGTTATAAACCTCCGGGGCAAAAATGGGGCTACTAGGAGCACCTTGGCCTGGTACTGCTTGTTTTACTCCAGACACAATGGGAGCAAGGCTGCCTCTGATTCTGATCTGATCTGCAAACGCATGCACAGTCTGTGCTTCTATAGCGCATTGTACTTCCTTGTGACTTAAGACTGCATTACCTGTAACCTCCCACAGAGCTGGCCCTTCCATGCTGCCTGGCTTCAAGGACAGGATAGCGGCTCCATTTGCAGCTCCCCATGCAGGCCATGCATCAGCTCCAGCTTTTTCTTCCAGGAACACAGATAAATACGGTCATAACATCAGATTTGCTGGTTCCAAGCAAATCTGTAACAATTACAACTCCTCAGTTTTTCAGGAATCTCCATATATACAACTAATGTGGCGATGCCCATTCTCAATAAGTTTGCCCAGTTGCCCCAAGAAATGACATTCAAATATGCTCACAGTTTCCACCCCAATAATCATCCCAGCTTTGATTAAAGCCCTTGAACATCCCAGACCAGCTTTTCACAACCTATCTCATCAACGGTCTGCAGCACGGATTTTCTACTGGCCTGTCAAGAATCCCAGTATCATCGTATATTTGCAATAACTTACACTCAGCAACCTTGGACCCTCAATCAGTCAGCACTGTCACTCTGACCCCCAGCAGAAGCAATCACAAAGTTCAGAGCACTATTTTCTGCACTCAGTGACCCCCTCTCAGAAGAGAAAAACACCGGTCCAGTACACACTCTGGAGTTCTTAGGCATCACCCTGGACACAATTAACTTTGAAGCCCACCTACCTCCTGCTAAATTGGAACGTATTTGATACCTCATCAATCAATTTCAAATCGCAAACTCTACCAGAAACGCAACCTGCTATCCTTGCTGGGCTACTTCAATTACACAATTCGCATCATCCCCCAGGGTAGAACCTTCATTTCACATCTCCTAGCTCTCTTCTACAGTATCAAGCCTGGAGGCTCGGATAAACATAGCTGCTGAATCGATGCTTTATCTCTCCTCCATATCATCAGATTCTGCCAACTGATCCCAGCCGCAGCTCGTGTCCCACTGCAGGTCCCGCTATTCCAGAACCTGGTGTTCAATTAAACTCAACTGTATCCAAGCTCCTTCAATCTTACAGAAACTGCATGGGTTCAGCTCTCACCACAAGGCCATCTTACACCACAGGCTGGAACTGCTATTCAGTCTTCTGTACTCAAAATCAGATTCTTCCTATTCTGTTCAATCAAGACTGGATCCTCACTTTCATTGCACACGCAAGGCACTCTCTCCATCTGGCTCCAGGCAAAATTAGATCATACATTAGTGGGATCCAGTATTACTATCGCTTATTGGCAGTTTCTTCCCTTATCTAGTCCGACACTGCGAGGAACCATCAAAAGCATAGCCCCATCTTCCCCATCACGGCTACTTATATCTGTGGACATTTTATTCACTTTAATACAAATCTTTCAAAATGGCTGTTCAATCCTTTCAGCGACCTACACATGGAGACAATGTGTTTAACCACTTTCTTCGGATTCCTCAGATGTGCAGAGTTCACAGTTCCATCAATCCCCAGTTTTCCCTCCATCAGCATCCATTCCTGTGACCTCTCACTGGTTCCCGGATCCCACTTCCTCCTCATACTATGCACTTCAATCAGCTTAGTCAAGGCCAGTTCATTCAGCTGCCAAAGATGAACTCTCCTCTCTGCCCTTACAGCTCCATGTCTAGATACCTCGCACATAGGAAATCCTTCCTCCCGTCAGCCCCACTGTTTGTGGATTCTTCCTGTTCAGTCGTATCAAGACATTGGTTCTCTTCCCACCTGGCCTCTCTGATCTCCAAGGCAGGCTTCCTGCCTAGTTCTACACCCCTCACTCCTTCAGGATCAGGGCAGCAACATCGGCAGCCAAGGCAAGAATCAACCAGCATCTCATCTATGATTTAAAAAGGTATTCTTAAATCCCAGGCTCCCATCCCATGAAATAGTATACAAAATATAATGTATACTTCTGGCAGACACAAACATGCCAATGTGTTATCTGTAATATTAAAATTATGTGGAAAGCAACAGATACTGTACAAAACAAAAGGGTCATTTACATAATTTTCATTTCTATGTAACGATAACACTGTTTATTCCTTAAATTAAAAGACTCTAAATTGGATTGAAAAATTAAAGCTCTTATCTTCCAACCGTCACTATTGCATCTACTTGCACAAAGGGTATGGTTAAAGCACTTAAATTAGGCAATAACAGGGTCTGACAAAAATACCAATCTTAATCTCCTTTGTGTATGAGAAAATATTTAGCAGTCTTAAAAAAATCCAGTAATTAATTAAGGTTCCCTGCCTTTTTCCACTCATTGTTCAACAATAAAGCTGTGAACAGCCTGTAGTCACACACACATGATCTCAGACTCAAATTGCTATCTAAGCTACTGCCAGCTGAGGTCAGTCAGAACAACAGTAGAAGTTGAGAAACAGGAGGAAGCCTCTATTCTATAGAGATGCTGCTAGACTTGTAACTGGAAAGTATAAAAGGGTAAATTAGATTTCAGGTTTCTAATGGCTGTGTGATTTCGTTACCACAATTGTTATCAATTATTTGGTCTACCGGTAACTACTATTTAACCAGAAAGCCTGATATACTCTGTCTACAAGCTATTAAATGGAACAACCTGCAAAAATGTTCCTAAACAAACACAATTTAGTCTTTGTCAATTCAGTATCACCAACTGTTGAAATTACATATAGTAATAGAATCACTTATCTACAGATGTACTAAAACTTTTTTTTTTTTTTTTGTAGTTTGCAAAACATGAACACAAGGGTTCTCCATAGACAGCACTGGTTTGAGAATGTCTGTGGGGAAAATATGAAGCTGGCATCTCAAATGGTTTAACATATTAGCAGTGGATTAATGACAATTGCACATAAACGCCCCTCATCGTACATTTTGTTTTGTCTGTAAAACAAGAAACAGAAGAAATCAAGAGTTTATGCAAACAAAGCATCCAACCCCTCGCCCACACTGTCACCAGTGCATTGGACAGTTATGTCACCATATATGCTAAGACCTTTACTTAATACTGTGCCGAGGCACCCTTTGCCCTAGCCTTGACTCTACTGGAAGGTGTTATGAGGGAACATGCTCAACACGAATGAGATTCAGGAATTGTGGTTGTCATGCCTGAAGTGTCTGTGGCATGGCAGTATCTTGAAAATAGCCATTGCCATCAGGGTGCAAGATCACATTTCAGACTACACAATCAACCTAGTCTGTATATGTGCTGTATAACTTATTCTTAATCTAAATTCGGAAGAACATGTACAGGGACTCAAGCTTCAATTGCAAGTGTGAATGCCATGAAAAAGACACCATGATCTACAGTACATATGCAGTAGTGGATAAAGAAAGAAAACAGGATATATACAATGAAGGCTATATCTTAATTAATTTCTAGTGTGGCAGCATTCTAACTAAACATAAAATGTAATGCCACAAGTTTTGCTTTGTGGATAACGATACGAATCATCCGTGTGTACTACTAGCTTATAGAATACTCATTTTCTTGGTCTAGAATTCATTACAAGTTGTTACTGAAATCACCTTTTCAGGGAAAAATAGCAGTTGATTAAATCTTCTGTGAAGAAATATAGCTGATGGCACCCAAACTAATCCATGTATGAGAAACATCTTTAACCCACAATATTCCGGGAAAGATATTTGGTCTCAGACAGTTTTGTCTGGTTCAATACACTTTGAACTCTGTATCTGGCGACAAGCCTAATCAGGTCTTTACACTTGTGTGTGACAGCTTGGATGCCCCCAGGTGTTCACTTCAGGCAAGGCATCTTTTTAATACATTGCTGAATACATTCTCACACTTTTATTTAGTTTTATAGTCACATATGATGGAAACAAATGAAAGACTACACATTTAATGTGATATACTTCATCTTGGCTGTCCAATGTACTGATAGCAAAGTAAGTTCAATAAAAATAATTATGACTCACACTGTATAAAACCGTAGTTGAGTTGCTTGTGATTATGCTTTTAAAGGTCATTCCCTTTTTAACATTTATCATTTATAAATGCATAACAGAATTCAATCAATGAGAAATCACACAAACTGCATTAATTTTAAGTTATTTAACCAGATTACACTTTATACACAACCATGCTTTACTTTAATTTGATTAATGATTTCTGATAGATTTTTTTTATTTACGCGATAGTGCCCGTTGATGATGGCCCTACCGTGTAATAATTGACCGTGATGGGAGTTATGCGTCCCGAGCCGAAGTTGAGGGCACTAAGGAAAGTCAAGGTCAACTATCACACAATACAGCCATCATCAATATTTATATTAGAAAATTATTTTTACCATTGTTTTCTTTAAACAAAAAAAACCTTAAAACTTAGATTTAACTTGAGCGTGTACTGATTTGTCGTTAGGGTTACGAGGGTCACAAGCTCATTAGTACAATCCCTTATTACAAGTGAATGTAAACACTGTGATGCGGAGCTCTGTAACCAAGCAGAGTTATTATTGTTTTCCAGAAATAAAACATTTAATGTTGGATTAAATCACTGGTGCAGCTTGGTTCTTTGCAAGTGCACAACACTGGCAAAACAATTTCAGTTCACATCAGCAGTATATGTTGTGGCCTTGCAGGTGCACAGACCCACTAAAACTCAATACATTTATCTGATCAAGCAGTAAGTGCATGCAATGTTCTCATGTATTCTATGTTACCATGGCAACAGACCCCAAAACTGGAAAAAAATAATGGTATTAGTTACGTTCATATGTATGAATGTGACTAATATTTTTCATATTTGACTCCTTCCTCTGTCTTCTTCAGTGTGGAGTGCTTGCCTGGGCCGTTTCATGTCAACAGCCGCCATATTTACCACTAATTAAAACAAGCACTGCAAAGCAGACAATACTAGGCTACATTCAAAACAAACAAAGATATGGGAAATTAAATAAAAGTTCTCTCTGAAGCATAGTAGCGTAACCTGTGCAGACATAACTATGAATGCAGCATTTCCTACAACAGCGAGTCACAGTTTACACAAACAAAATTACACTATCAGCTAAACAAAAAACATTTAAGAAAGAAGGTAAGAAACACAGAATATATAAAATAATAATATGGGTCAGAATATATTACCACACAAATATATGTATCTCGTTAGTACTGAGTCTCTGTGGTTTTTCTACTTTTTTTCTATTTTTTTTAACTACTTTATCTACTTAATGTGTTAAAAAATGGAAAAGTAAAATATTCAATTTGAACAGATATTCCAATTAAAAAATGCTTTGTTGGCCTGTGCTGCTACAGTAACAAATTCCAGTACAAAGCAGTGAATTACTGCAAAGAAAGACCTCAGCTGTTTTCTCTTCAAGGTTATTTAAGATCAAAGACCCTTGTATCATACAAATGATATATTAGCCTTCATAAATGAGCATCCCGGGGCCATTTACAGACTAACCCATTAACAAAGGCTGCAACAGCCTGCTAACTAAGGAATACATAAATAATATCGTTATATTTCTGAAAAGTAGTACAACTGTGACACATTCAAAATGAACAGAGCTGTCAAAGTAAAAACACATCAGTACCAAACTAAATGAACTTACTGCATCCAGTCTTGTAATTGCAATTTGTGCTCTGCTAAGGTGGTGAAAAGTGGTGCAAGAGATGAGAGCAAAATGCTCCCTGGACCTGTATTACAATGGGTGCAGAGAGATATGTGCAAGTAGTGGAGGCTGGGCCTGAAATAGCTGCTCATGGTTCCCAAGCTAATGTCTTCTTTAGAAGAATGTGATCATTTTGTAGTTAAAACAGGGTGTCTTATATATGTCAGGGTTTCATTATTTGCATAATGCACACTTCTTATATACATACAACCCAATCAAAAGCACAGTAGTGCTGCATACATGGTGTAATATGTACTGTACAAATAAAGAAGCCAATTTTACCATCTTACCAGCAGGGGTCAGAAGTATCCAACAGACACAACAAGGCATGGCAATATCTGTTATATTTTGTAAGCAATGGTCCCTCTGAGACCTGTCTTTTCCAAAATGCTTTGATGGATGAATATAACTATCAATACCACACTACTTATAGACGTATTAACTCTAAATTAGAATGTGCTGAATTTACACTGCATATTATAGGGTATGAGACCCAAAGGCCTTGGCAAGTAGAATATTTCCCTCGCAGAGAGGTAGCGCGGTTTTGTTTTTACATAACCTGTGCCAATTTAAGACCAGAGGACACAGTTGGAAATTAAGTGAGATGGAGATAGACTTAGAACAGAAAGAATTCACACAAAGGGTGGTGAGGGTATGGGATGGGCCATCTGGTCATGCTGTTGAGGCAAAATCACTTAGATTCTTTAAGACCCAACTTGACAAAGTTCTGAGATCATCTACTAAGAACCGGGCGAACTTAGATGAGCTGAATGGACTCCTTTCTTTCATAAATCTTATGTTCTTATTACGGGATAGATTTTTTTTTTAATAATAATCACACACATAGAAGTCTCCCATTATGCAATTTTATGCCAAATCCCAAATTTACACACTCTACTTGCCAGCAGCTCTTTTCAAGACTGGCAACTAAACTATAACGGCACAGACTCTACCTTGCCTATTGACAAGAAAAAATCAATTGTGGAAAAGTTTGGGTGCGTGGTGCAAGAAAAAAAAAACACATCATACACATTTGTGCCAGAGTAAAAAAATTGGCGTAATATCCATCACAGCACATTGTGTACTGAAAACATCTGGCATTATCACTACTTGTGTGCAGAGGGAACTGGATCAGTTTCAGCTGTGATTAAGAGTTTATCTGTCACAGATGCCAAAGGGAAGTTAAAACAGCTATATTAATTATTTGTGTCGTGCTTACATACGCACTATGGTGTGAAAAGGGAATAGCAGTCTTCAACAACTGGTGAGGAGATGAGAGGTTTAGAACTAAATAACATGTTATCGTTATTTACTATAATACAAAAAAATAATTGCCTGGGTTACAACTATATCTCAGGATCACACAGTTTAATATTTTCTGCCTTGTTTTACTTATTTGAACAGTAGGTCCCTAACTGAATAATAATTATGTTGGGTTTTACATTATAAACAACCAGGACTTGCTGAGTTTTTAAATAATAATATATAAAGGATGTTCATAACCTCAATTGACCTCAGTTTGAGCAGAGCTCTATACACCACTCAATGTAAAGCCATGCAGTAAAAATCCACTCAGATAGAACTAAACATATTTCATTGGAACTTTAATCAGCGGGCTTCATTTTGTACACAGTCAATCATATTCACTGAACTGACTATAGTTACCACAGTATTAATAAATAGTTAGTGAAACCTTTATTTTTAATTTTAACAGTGGTTATGCTAGAAACTGAATTATATTTGACATTTAAAGCAATTCAGAATTCAACATACTATAAAAGAGTTTAGAAAAGACTACAGTTGTTGTCTCCTAGAATGAACATGTGCGAACATAATTACATTGAAAGTAGTAATACTAACAGAACCTAGTAAAATCCTTGACATTTTTATCAAGAGCTCTGTTGATATTTATTATATACAGTTTTTAGAATTGCATTATTTATCTTTTCCTTACAGCTTGTCAGTTTAACAGGAGGAGCCTATAAAAACTCATCTTTGTTTTGAACATTAAATAGACACCATTGATGTCTGAGGATGAGCTTTTCATGGGAAATCCATGCAGGTAGACTGATTAGGTGGAACAGTGCAAGCACAAAGCTTTTCTAATTTTATCATTGGTGAAATAATTGGAGATGTCCTGCAACTATCTGCTTTAGATATAATTAAAAAAAAACAACGCTGTAGCCCAGTTTCTACTGAATACAATGTTGATGCACCATGAGGTGCTGCAAGCAGCAAGGCAAAAGACAGAAGAGAAAGCTAATGTTACAAAAGCAACAGTAAAGTGTTAATTGCATCAAGAATAGCTGGCAGGTGAAACCCATGTTGCCGCCAGGTATGCAAATCATACAAGAGTTTTTTTCAAAATGTGAAGAATAAGACTCTCTCTGTTCTTTCTTTGAACAGAGGCAACTAAGCTGAATCATAAGGCTTTCAGCATCAAGTAAAATCACCAAAAACCCTACTTAAACTGGTTTAGGTTCATATGTTATAATATATCCTTTGCTACACAACATTTACAGAGATTTTTTGTAAAACAAAATAAAATGCTTCAGACCTATTCACTGCCACGTCCCTGACTGTCATTCTGAGGAAACTTGAAAAAGTTAGGCCTGTGTTTCAATATGCTAACCTTTAGAAGGATGGTGGTTAAACTTTTCTTTATTTATTTTTTTTAGGAATCTCTTTTACAATTTATACTGACTAGAAGAAGTGAGACCAGATAATTGTACTGTTTCATTGCTGAAAAAAATAAACACAAATTTCTAATAGATTTTAAAAATACCAAACTTAGTGAATATACTAGGCACTATTTTGAACCAAAGGCAAAGGAAGATAATGAAAAATAAAATGAGGCAGCACTTTCGTTCTTGTGTTAATGATGCAAGAACATCTTTAACCCTTTTTTGTTAATTCCCAGATCTGTTATTCAAGTGGGACTACAATTACACCTATAACACAGTTATATTGAGACTAGAAAAATAAACACATATCCTGTTTACTGCAGAAGACTTCAAATTATGTAACATCAAATTATGTAAATGTGCAAGTGTATTTAGGATTTTAAAAAGGGCCAAAGGCTTGGATCTATAAAAAGCCTAACACATAAAAAAACAACACACATTGCGCCCTTTCAACTTCCACAAACACAAAATCATAAAACATACAGCAGAGGCTTATGCTTCTCATCCTGCAGCACATCTGTGACTAATATAATCAATCTTTGGAAAAAAACTGTTGTTGCCCTTGGCAAGACTGAATTCTCTGTACCTGTCTCATCTGAGAGAACATACAGAAACTTTGGGAATGAGAAAAGTCAATTCAGCCCTTCAAGGATCGTCCCTTGTTAGCACACCATTCTCCCCTCTAAAAAAGCATTCTATTTTTTAAATGTTCCCAGTGTTTTAGATCCTACTGCTTCACTTGGTAGGCACTTATAACACTCTTTGTAAAAACAATCGCTTCCTGCCTTCTGTTCTAAACTTACTTTTACTTAGTTTCTATGTATGCCCTCTTGTTCTTCTCTCAGTGCTAAATTTATAGTAGTGTCATGGGTTAACGTTATCTAGACCATTTATGATTTTAAAGACTTCAATCAAGTCCCCTCTTTCCCTTCTTTTTCCAGGCTGAAGAGATTTAAATTTGTTGAACCCGTCCTCATAGTTCACGTCATTAAGTCCTGGGATCAGCCAAGTCGTTTTTCTCTAGTGTAGTGATGTCAATTTGTGGTGAGGTAACCAAAATTGCACACACTGTTGTGGGGTTGGGGTCTAACTGAGACAGTTTTTGCAATATAGCCTAACATTATATTTGCCTTTTTAGTTGCCTCACTATATTGGCCAGATACTTTTAATGATGACTTCAATATAACCCTGAGATCCTTTTCAAAGCCCTCACCCCCTATGTCCATCCTGTTCATTTTATACTTATAACATGTTTTTTTTTTTTTACGCCAATATGCAATACTTTATATTTCTTAACATTAAAATTAATTTGCCACAAGTTTGCCCAGTTACTGAGAAGGTCCAAATCCCTTCGAATTATCTGGGCTACGGATTCAGAGTCCACTACTCCCCCAAGTTTGGTATCCCCTGCAAACTTAACAATGTGTATCTTGGTCCAAATCATTTATATAAATACAGACCCTTGTGGTACCCCACTAAACACTTCTCACAATTACTCTCTACTTTCTGTTTTTTACCAGGTTCTGTATCCAATTACACGTCCTCTCCTGTAATCCTGCTGATTTTAATTTATGTATAAGTCTTTCATGTAGGACTTTGTCAAAGGCTTTTTGAAAATCAAGATACACTATATCAGAAGTGTTGCCATCATTTACATTAGCTGCAACATCCTCAAAAAAGTAAAGTAGGTTAGTTAAGCATGATCTCCCTCTTCTGAACCTATGCTGGCTATCACCTATAATATTGTTGCAGACTTCAAGCTTACCTCTTAATATATCATTTTGCACATTACGAAAGTTCAACTAATAGGTCTATAATTACCTGGCTTTGTCTGATCCCCCATTTTTAAATAATGGCACAACATTTGCAAGCTTCCAATCTTTCAGGACCTTGCCTGCTTCTATAGAACTATTCATGATGCTAGCCAGTGGTCTGCTATTTCTACCTTTGTTTCCTTAAGCACCCTTGGATAAATCTCATCTTGGCCCAGTGATTTGCAGATTACTTAATATCTCTACTTCTTTAACACCTGTCTGTGTGCAAACAGGTGACACTGGCAGCATATTTGTGTCCTGTCTGGTGAAAACAGGTGAAAACATAGGCCAAGGTAGAACATTGATGTGTCCTGCATTTTACATATTACATGTTGACAGACATTATCCTGTTGCAATGTGGTCATGTCATAATGTGAACCCAGAAAAAGCGTAATTGTATAGCAGAAGGACTTATGTATATTGTTGGATCTTTGAAACTCTCTGGTGAAAGCAGTTAAAAGACAGGGCATCCAATCCAAATATTGATATTTTCCTTCTACTCCGAACATAGAACGGACTGTACTTTCTCACAGAACAATCAATCAGATCAAACAATTGTACCAACTGACCCTTTAACCAGACATGCGTGACTTACTGAGCAAATGAAAACGTCAGGAAATCACATTATGATCAACATACATATTGAGTGAAAAGCTCACCCCAAAACGAACACCTGAATTGCACAGTGCAAGTGGTGTATTACTTTTGCTGATGAGTATAATTTTGATCAAAGCCTGTTAACACAATTATAACTTAAGAATAGTACATACCATTACTACAGCAGTAAAATCAAGCATTTAGTTTATATATCAATTTATAAAAAAAAGACTGAGGGTTTCAAGACTACCCTGAAGGCACCTCAGGCATTTTTTAAACTAATTATGTGCTTGCTAATCATGTGCTAATATGGCACGGCTCCACAGTATTTAATCCTTAAACAAGAATACTTTGAACTGTCACAGTGCCCATTGTATGTTTTCAGAAAACACAAAAGGAGTTACAGAAGCCTTGTGTGCAAAAG
Source organism: Polyodon spathula (assembly GCF_017654505.1). NCBI lineage: Eukaryota > Metazoa > Chordata > Actinopteri > Acipenseriformes > Polyodontidae > Polyodon > Polyodon spathula. The sequence continues at coordinate 24,418,736 of NC_054536.1, forward strand.
ACTGGGAAATGAAAATCTAGCAATATAAAAATCAAGGGCATTTTGGGTAACAGTGACAGCAGAAAAAAAAATACTGCTGCGGCACATCTTCCCGTGCCAATGTAAACATTAAAAAAAGAAGCCCATAAGGCTGTTGAGGGAACATCTTAAACAGTTTAAAAGGACTGGTTATACCTGCAACGAGGAAGCCACGGCAAATCAATGGATACCCAGTAAGATTATCCCCACCGTTATTGTCACAACAGGCCGAAGACCGGTGTACATCCCGTGCCTGGAGGATGAATGTGCAGCTCTGTTGAAAGAGTATGAAGATTCAGGAGAACCAGAGATTGCTGGTCAGAGAACCTGCTGGAATCATTGGATGCAGCCAGAACAGCGCGCTGGGAGGAATCGACAAGTAACCTCGATTTCACCCACTCAAGCAGGAAGGCATGGAACTTGATCCGCTGACTTGGTACATCCCAGAAACCTCCTTCATGTAGCCGCCCAGGAATGACGGCAAACCAGGTGGCCATTCACCTGATAGAGATTGGCAAAGCACCTCTCGAGAAACAATGGAAGAGACATGTAAGAGACGAGTGGCGCCAACTCCACCGAAGGAATAGTGGTCAGGTCACAGTTAATCCAGTCACACCTGCTGAATTGGCAGAAGCTCTGAACAGAATGAAATCTGGAACCGCCATGGGCTATGACAACATCCCCCCAGAATTCCTGAAGCACTTAGGACCACGGGTAAGGTCATGGCTGGCTGGGTTTCTAACGCGTGTCCTGTCAGAGCACAACATGCCACGAGTTTGGCGATGTTCAAAAGTCATCGCTATCCTGAAACCGGTTAAGGACCCTCGCATTGCAGCAAGTTACAGACCTATATCATTACCTTCAGTATGCTACAAGGTCCTGGAGCGGGTGATCCTTAAATGCATCACCCCAGATGTTGAGCGGATCCACCCAATTGAACAAGCAGGTTTCAGAGCAGGAAGACGTACATGTGATCAAGACCTGGCTCTAGCTACCTTCATCGAAAACGGCTTCCAGCAGAAGTTTAAAACCGGCGCCATTTTCTTGGATTTAACTGCAGCGTACGACACTGTCTGGCGCACACGCCTCTTGTTAAAGCTGGCAAAATCCTTGCCAGCTTGGGTTCCAGATGTCGTGGAGTTCCTGCTGCGAGACCGGAGGATACGAGTACACATGGGTGAAGAAGTGAGCAGGTGGCGGATTCAGCAGAATGGTCTCCCACAAGGATCTGTTCTCACACCCACTCTCTTCAATGTGTATGTCTCGGACCTTCCTCATACAAGATCTAGCAAGTTCATGTATGCGGACGACATCTGCTGTGCCACTCAAGCCCAAGCTTTCGAAGAACTGGAAGAGCGTCTCAACATCGATATGGCAATCTTATCCGACTACTGCAAAAAGTGGCGACTCCAACCAAGCATCACAAAAACTGTATCAGCAGTTTTTCATCTGTACAATGCAAGCGCTTCATGGGAACTGAATGTAGTCCTAGATGGTGAACGGCTTAAGTGTGATCACAGCCCAATTTACCTCGGTGTTACCCTGGATCGTTCACTGACATTCCACGACCACCTGATAAAGACAGCCGCGAAAGTCCGCGCAAGAAACAACTTGCTGAGTATGTTGGCCGGCATATCATGGGGAGCACAAACACCGGTCCTCTGGTCCACAGCCCTTGCTCTCTGCTACTCAACAGCTGAGTACTGTGCCCCAGTCTGGTGTCGCAGTTCACATGCAAAGAAAATTGACACTCTGTGGACCATCTCCGGCACTTTTCGCTCAACTCCGGTCCAGTGGCTACCGGTGCTGAGCAACATCACACCTCTACACTTTCGGCGCAAGGAAGCAGTGGTCAAAATCGTCAACAAGATCCAGGATAACCCGGCATTACCACCGCATGACTTTATCCTCCATCCACCAAAGGTGCGTCTGGAATCTAGATGTCCAGTCTGGCTGTCACTTCCTGACCCTGATTGGTCATCAACAACCCAGTGGCAAGAGGAGTGGTACCAGAGCGACACTCGCAACTAATTCCTCATTGCCGATCCAACAGACCACCTGCCCAGCTTTGACTTGCCACGTCAAGATTGAACTTTACTCAATCGCTATCGTACTGGTCACGGTCGGTGTGCAGCTTGTCTTTATGACTGGGGTGTCTTTATGACTCGTAGACAGCCCACTCTGCTCATGTGGACAGAAACAGACAATGCTTCACGTTGTGGAGGACTGCCCGCTGACAAGTTTCCCGGGTGGTCGTGTTTTACACACAGCTGTTGATTCAGCAGTTGCTTGGCTGCGCAAGAACAGCACACGCTAAGAAGACTGTCACTTCCTAGAAATTCACTAACTGATGGCAAGAGGAAAATACATGTTACAGGGTTACCAACATGCAGAAATTAGCAAGAACCTCTACAGCTACCCTCTGAATTAACACAGCAAAACATATTTAGCAGCACACATTACACCTCAATCACAGTCAGCATAAGTATAACAATGCATCATTGCTATTGTTTATGACTTTAGTTTGAGAGATGTGAAAAAGATATGATTTTTATGAAAACACTTCCCCCTTTTTTTTATAGTACCCTTTTCCTACAATAGTGTTATACAATTACACAAACAACCCCCTATTAAAAACAAGCTACTCCCTTTCATAATCTGGAATCTGTGATTAGAAATCTTCCTCCGCGGATAAATTGAGGGCTGTGATATTCTTACATGAGCTTTACAGGCTCATTCAAAAACATCCACAGTGTTGCTATGCACCGCTTAGACTGCTCTGCCTGAGTGGAATACACATGAGAAAAACAACAGTTCTGTGAATTGACTGTAATGGTGTTTTTGTTGCTTTACCACATAGCTGCTGCGCTTGGTTACAATGTCTGTAATAGGGACGGGCATTTACACATATTTTAATAATCGAGTGCACGTAATTTACTAAATGATTAAACAATTCTATTATTGTACTTTACATCAATATGTCAAAAATAATACTTACACAATACCACAATTGACATAATACGTTACTTCAAAATGACAAAATCGAGGTTCTATTTGACAATGCTTCAATAAGTAGCTCTTTTTATTAATAGGAAGTGTAATACAAGTATAGTATGCATAAATCCCAACTTATGCACCATTTCCAAACAGCAATTAAAAGGCAGCATAACCTACAGATTATGAATCAATACATTATGTCTTCATTGGATGACTAAAAAATATAAATAAATGTTTACATTGAGTAATCTATCATATTAAATACAATACATACCTCCCGGTCCTGGTATACGTTCTGTTACATGAATCTTATATAAACCTTAAATAATGTAGTAAAGACTATACATGAAATCCATGAATGTTATTAACTAAAAGTCAAATTAAAAGTACAAAACAGGTTTCTTTTTTAAAATGTATTTAATCTTGTCCTTCAACAGTACTGATAGTCCATGTATCTTTAGCGATCATTTCAACCGTTTGGTTCATTATTCACGCCTTTGTGTAGCGCATTTAGAGGAGCAAGCTGTAATGGTTCGTTGTGATTGACCAGCACTTCTGCTGCTTGTAAAAGCATACTGTCAACAGTCTCACAGTGAACAGAGCCCGAGGCTTGCTGCTGGTCCTCTCCCTGCAGGTACATAGTTACATGCTGCTTATGTCGCAGGTGGTTATTATTGTCCTATTTTACTGTTTTAGTGTCAACTTTGGTAAAATGTCCCCAAACAACTTTTTTTTTTTTTTTTTTAATAAATTATTTTTCAAATCAGATTGGATTTTTTGAAAAGTGCGTCTGGCTGCAATCTTGTTCATGTTCCGTTTGTCTTGCTTATTATTATCAGCCACAGTGGTTTAAGTACACATAATTATACCATGACCCCCAATAATACTGCATTGCATGATATCTCTTTTTTGTAAAATATCTCCATTTTGTAGTTTATTGTACTAATTACATTTAACAACAAAAGTTTTAGTATGTGCAATGGTGCATTTGTTTTCCTGTCAGGAGCTTTAGTAATTTAGATCCACAGAAAGAAATAATAATGTATTTAATTTATATTTATTTATTGTAATACATTGGGCTGCAGGCTTAGTTTGGTTAATGGGTCTGTTCAGATCATTTATGTTTGTTGCAGTATAAGACAGCTTCTACAATTTAGCAATTTCCTAAACAACTAACAATGATCTAATCGATTATTTGAATAAACTATTACACCTGCCCATCCCTGGAGTGTAAACGAATAAAAATATCCTTTTCAGTGCAGTTTTTCTATGCCTAGTTTCTAGGGATTTTAAAATGTAACAAACAATAATAAATAAAACAAATCACCCTTGCACATATTATTTAGTATAACTTTACTATATAAGCTGGAAAGAGATATTATCATTCATCTGAAAGAGCCTAGATGGACACCATGCTACTTATGCAATACTGGTACAGCATAATAATAAAAATCTGTATAAAAACTAGATTTCTGTATGAATTAACAGGTCATTTTTATTTTGAGGTTATGAATTCACACATTTTTTCACATATCTCTCTGCAATGCAACCATTTTATTTGATATTTAAATACACTGGGGTTTGACTGTAATGTACACAAAATACTTAGAATAAAACTGGTAAGAGCATAATAGGGACATTATAATAAAATATTCTTACCCGACATACTGCTGGGCATTATGGCCTAGAAATCATTTCTGGTTCTTCTGTTAACCACAATGAGACCTGCAAGATAATTAACTAGGAGGTTAAAATAATAAATAATAATAATAATAATAATAATAATAATAATAATAATAATAATAATAATAATAAACTGTAAGGCAGTTTTACGGCTCCCAAACACAATACTATTTGGATATTTTGGCAAGCTGTAGCATTGCAGCACAAGTGCCAGCAACAGATCAGTTTAATGGAGCAGTTTCAATTCAGAACACTGCATTAGTTCATTATCTCACGATGCTTTAAACACCATCGTAACCGTGACCCTATCGACACACTGTAAGGAGTTATAAGTCATTTTACATTTAACCTTAAGGAGAGGTCAAAGGTCACAATCAAGGTAATTTTTGGATAGAGCATACATGGGTTCCTTTCTGTGTTCTATAGTAACCATTAACCTACATACATTCTGTAAGGCGTTATAAGCTAGTTTTACATTTTAACTTAAGGAGAGGTGAAAGCTCATAGGCAAGGTCATTTTTGGATAGAGCACATATAGGTTCCCATATGTGTTCCATAGTAACCATTAACCTATCTGCACTTTGTAAGGCGTTAAGGTAGCTTTACATTTGACAGAAGATTTTGAAAGGTTTTTAAAGAAATGTGTCAGGTGAACTTATTGGTTTACGCACAAACACCATTTTTGAAAAAGTCAATTGTATTAACACAGGGATGATGCTTGTCAACTTTGAAGTTAATCAACTAAATTATGTTCAGCTGAAGTGGTTTTAAATTAAACAAAACATATGTCTGTCCGCCATCTTGTTTTATGAAAGAACACCATTTTGCCATATTTGAATTCCACTGTCCCTAGGATGACACCTACCAAGTTAGGAGTTAGTTGGTTTGCGAACAGAAGCAGTTTGATGTTTGGCCATGTTTTGTGGCAGCCATTTTGATAGTAAAATGTATCACAGCAACTTCTGCTTCGCAAACTTGAAGTGGGTTTGGTTTCTGATGACATTTACAAAGTTTCGGATCAATCGGTTCACCAGTTCCCAAGAAGAACATTTCAAAAGGCTTTTCCACAAAATGCATCAGGCCGCCATTCTGGTTGATGCAGGATCGCAATCTATACAGCAACTGTAATCTACACAGGATGATACCTGCCAGATTTCATGTTGATTGGTTACACCACGTGCGAACAGGAGCAGTTTAAAGTTTTGGGAGGAAAAACAACAAAAAAAAAAAAAAACCCTAAAAAAAACAAAAAAACTTTACAATAACAATAAGCTTCCCAAGCCAGCTTGGAAGCCTAATAATAACAATAATAATAATAAAATATTATTATTATTATTATTATTATTATTATTATTATTATTATTATTATTATTATTATTATTAAATTATTAAACTTACATTCAATTTCACTGTGGGATACTGAAAATTAAAGGAATGCTCACATTCAAAGAGCACAGGGCAAACTGGTATAGCAGATGTGTTTGAGAGACAAGCATCTAATACAGATCAATGAATTAAAACTTTTTTGGGTAGAATTAAACCCTATCAGATTTTGTCGCCTTTAAAGCACGCTTAGCTTAGAGCAGGGTTTCATTTATACATACCTTACAGTAGTTTCCAGATGTTCTTTTCTTAATTACAAATCCAAGGGAGCCTGCAGAATAAAAGGCCTCATTAATTTACCCCAAGGATGAATGTGTGTGTGTGTGTGTGTGTGTGTGTGTGTGTGTTCACCTGTAAACACATTGCTGTGGTGTAGCTCTGGGCGGGCTCCACTTTCAAAATCAAACACACTGAATATGGGAGTGCCATGATTTAACCAGACTATACTGTTGCTGTGTAATTCAAGGACTTATTACAGTAAGATATTCCAAATCTTTTTACTCTCCATCTGTTGGTGATATGCTTAAACCAAGTGAATATCAACATATTGTACACCTGGTCCAAACAGACGAGGAGTATATTAAAGTTGGTTGTAACTATCTCCATATAGTACTGCATCTTGGTCATAGCCTTAAAGACACTCTGCACAAATGTATACAAACAGTAGCATATACTCTGACACAATGCTGGTTACATTATGCTTATGGAAGATGTAGTCATAATTTATTTATTTATTTATTCATAATTAATTCATTTATTTAATAAAAATCGTTATATTCTACCCCTTCAACGTAGCGCCGTAGCAGAACCTCCAAAATAGTAGCTGCTCCAGCCAAATTGTAGCCATTGGCATCTCTGCCAAATGAATGTAAACAGTTTTTACTTGAAGGTCATGCTTTGTTTTTCGAAATTACTTTCATGAACTAATGCCCCAGAATAATGCCACAAAAACAGTCAAGGGTGCTTGCCAAATTAACTTTTTGTTTGTACTGTGCAAAGTGACATTGTAAATGGTATTATAACAAAGATACTGTTTACATAATCAAATAATCTTCCGTATGTTCACTATTCAATCTTCCGTATGTTCACTATTCACAAAGTACACAGAAAGAGTACTTGGAAGTTAGAAAGGCCAAGAAAGAGATAGAAATGAACACTGCCAAGGGGGCTAAAACCAATTCCAAAAGGTTTTTCCAATATTATAACAGCAAGAGAACATTGAAGGAGGAAGTAAAATGTCTAAGAGATACAAAAGGCAAAATAATAGATGAAGAAATAGCAAATATATTAAATTATTATTTTTCACAAGTTTTTACAAAGGAAAATAAGGACAACATGCCCCACATGTCGACCTGTTCCTATCCAGCTTTAAATAACTTTAGCATAATGGAGGCAGAATTGTTAAAGGGACTAGGAGCTCTTAAAATAAACACATCTATTTACAAACAGCTAACCAAGATCATGCAACACAGTCTCCTGAGACATGGGTTCTACCGACAGACTGGAGAATTGCAAACGTAATACCGATCTACAAAATGGGAGAAAAAACCGAACCAGGTAACTACAGACCAATAAGCCTGACTTCTATTATATGGAAACTTTAATAAGATCCAAAATGAAAAATGATCTATATGGGGGTGGCAAGAAATGTACAAGTAGATAACACTTTCACTGAAACATTTAATACAACCTGATACAACAAGATTTCAGGATCCTTGCTTAAATACTATATCTTCTTTTATGTTGATGTCACGTTCATACCTTCTGCTGAAACTAGCTCTATCAGCACAGCGATTATCCAAACGTTCACAAAGGACCAGCTAACATGGGAAAACGTGGATTCGACTTGCAGACTCCACTTCATCACACATGCCTGGGACATTAAACTTAATCAGAAACCATAACTGCTATGCATCACATTCCACATGTAAAAGTGTGTATACTGAGATTTTTTTTTTCATTATTTTTTTTCCTGATGTTTCAATTAAAAACATTTTTTTACTGATTGGGATTGATCCACGTTTGATCCCTGTTTTAATATTTGTAAAATAAAGTCTGAAAAATGGCCGGGAAATTTTTTTGAAGATAAAAACCGAAAATGCGGAACACTAATAATAAGTATGCAATAAAAATCCATATGCAAATAAGATGAATAAAAGATCACATGTACATTTTACATCACAGGCCAAAGTGAAGGGTGTATTACATTTTGCCTGAGGAGTTTCCAAAACACAAAAAATGTGAAGTTACGTTATGAGCTATTTCTGAGATAGTTACAGACAAAAGTATTGGCACACTACACTTAATAACAGATAATTGAAGAAAAACAATTAAATACTAACATTTAGTGAATATTAGCCACAAATTAATGAGAAAGATCAAAACACACACTTTCTCGTACTTTAACAAACATTCTTTGTAAAAAAAAATAACAAGTAATTTATACATGACAAAAGTACTGGCACCTTTAAAAGTCTGTCAATATTTAATAGCACTAATTTAAATCTGTTACCTTGAATTACGATATAATAAGTGTAGGGTGCCAATACTTTTGTCTGCGACTGTATTTGAGATATTAGCAGTAGCAGATTCTAATTATATACTGTATATTCCAAATGTTAGTTTTACTTTATCAGGGGTTGGTTGTTTCACTGTGCTTGGAACAAATCTTGAAGGTGTAACTTTACTGCAGTTAGTATACAGGTTTATAAATACATGGAAGCCTTACTCCCTGTAAAACGTGAATCTAGTTGGACATTTCTTTTGCAAACAGTGCAACTAACAATTTAAGAGAGTAAGCAGATATGTCACTGTGACTCATATAAACTCCAAGGGCTTTAATGACTTGAAACAGTTTGAACTTCACTGTTCTCAGTGTTCTCTTTTCACCGTGACAGCTTACATAAGGAAGCTGCTGAAATCAAACTGATAAATAGCGGTTTTAGATTAAAAGAGAATACATTAAGCTGCTGCAGTATATTAAACTTGACACGAAGATGGAACCAAAGTAATATGAAACATGAAAAAGTAATGAAGAAAATATAGATCAAGCAACAAAAACCATGAAAAGGCAGTGCATCAAAGTCACCATATAAGTATTTCCTTGGATTCCTTGAGTAGTAATACAGTTGCCCCCACAGTTTGGAAGCAAAACGGTAAGCAAAGTGCACTTGGGGAAATCAGTAGTAAAATTGTGTCGCAAACACAGATACAGTAATTGACTGAGAGATGGAGAGAGAAATTGTCCCCACTCTTTTACGGCCTTCTGTCCTGTTAGCAACCAAACAGCTGCTTCTAACATGCTTTATGCCAGTATGAGGCTTTGACCCGGAAGAAACTGCTTAGTTGAAATTGATCTAGTGAAGTGTAACAGATTCTTCCAAGTCAAGGAAAGGAAACCCCTGCTTGGCGCATGGTAGAAAAAAAGTTTCTCAAATATTGTGGGGTTTACCAAGTTTTGTCTATCCAGTGTGACAGATAGATGCACAACGAACCTTCTCATTAGTTGTAGCCACCAAATGGAGTACTTTCGTATGGCCCCTTGGCTCTGTTAACCTTTGCTGAACAGAACCGTGCTTTGTCTGCAAGTGCCGTAACATTTTCGATGGTTTTAGCCAGCACTTTACCACACACTGTGGCCGTGGCTCCTCTTCAGAACCAAACCAGGTAAAGCCGTATTCCAAATATGTTTTATCATACTTTTGGGTTCTTGGTTTTTTGCTGCTGATCGGGTCCTTGTTGTCAGCACTTCTTTTGCTTGCAGTGCCGCTCGACTCCCCTAGCACCATTTCCAACACTCTTCTTCAGAAAATGCACCATTTCAAAATGCTGTAACAAAAAATTGTTGCTATGGTGAATGAGGAACATGGACAGATGTTGGGTAAGGAGGAATACAAGGATAAAAGTAGGTATGCACCAAAACTCACAATAAAATAAAAAGGGTAAACAAAACAAACAGTATCGTACACTACACTTTTCTTTTCATTTTCCAAATGGACAGAGGCTTCCGCCAATCTCCAAACTAGCTGTGGAGCACAGATTTCACCCAATACTTATACCCCACAACTGCAACGTTTAATCGGCCCCACCAGTCACACTCTCTCCCATCTCGTAGGCCCCTCACCTCCCACCAGGTGCACCCCAAGTCCTGTGTGCACTCTTCCCTCACTGGCGGGCGGGGGGGAGGGGGGGTTTGTCCCGGTGCAGAATATGCACCCATTAGAACTACAGGGAAAACAGATCTACAGAGCTGCCAGCCTGTGTCCTGTCATGCATCCAGCAATGTACTGCTAGTTCTTGTATTAACACAATATTGCCATTTGCTACTGAGTTTGCAAACAGCTCACGCAGTAATACCCTGTAGCGGCAAACGCTACAATACAGTACAACTTTCTGAATATAGTTAACACTATAAGTGTATTCCGCTGATTGGCTGACATGTAACAGTGGAAAAATGCCTCAGTTGGTTGGTAGGTAACCAGTTCAGACAAAGGCAGGAAGAGAAAATGAGGACCCATTTTGAGTAAAAAGTACCAATAATAATGAATGAATGTACCTTTTTCTTAAACTAAACTTTCATGCAAACTCCAGCAAGTGATAAATCGGTGCAAGGCAAAACGCATTATGATAATAGTTTCCAATATTTATCAACTGTGTAAATTTATGGAGAACACTGATGTGTTTTTTGGCTTCAAATTCATGTGACGCAATGTTCGTTTAGAATATTTCAGATAGTTTCTCTGCCGCACTAAAGAAAATAATTATTACTTCATAATAATCAAAATTACTCCATACTGTTGCTTTCACGTTGCACTGATAAAGTCTTCTCAAGTTGATCAACAAATGAGCACTGACACAAAGCGAATTGGGTGGAGATTTGTGACTTGTGCCAAAAAGTCTGATCAGAATGAAAGCTCAGCCAGTTAACATGCAGCAATTATACTGAAGCTAATGGAGGCCAATAGCAGCTAACAGAAACAGTATGAGGAAACAGAATGCAAGCAGCATGAACTGTGCTGAATGAAAGCGCATTTGAGAAACGTTGCGGTAGTGGACTGTGTGAGTGGATGGAATGCAATATATTTGATGAAAAGCAGATTTTTTTAAACAACCAAGTATTTTACAGCCATTGTGCTGCAGTGTAATAGATTACCACGAATATGGATGTCTGCGTCCCTTGCCCATTCTGTGCAACCCATGAACACAAGACAAAATATTTTTACATCCAATGGATTTATTTGGCATCTAGGACGCAAAATTTTGCCTTAATGCATCCTCTGATACATGTTAGCCTCAAATAAAAGGATAAACTAGTGTTACTGCTACATTATAGATGAATGCCTGGATTTGAAGTTCTCGATCTCTATCAATCCGCATAAAGTTCACTATGAAGGACATGAATTAACAAGTACAAACAGTTCCCTTTATGTCAAAATGCCATAGCCAGCTATGGCACGGGCCTTGGTTAAAATCATACAAATAATTATTTATTTACTCTCTCTTACATGTTGCTTAGACGCAGTGCATGGACAAGTGCCTCTGTGATTTTTCATGGCTGGCTACTGCCATGAAAATGCTTTTTTCGTGAAAGATCAACACCCCTGGCAAATCCATTATAACCAGTGGATTGTGTTCTGATAGCATTCTCTGATCAGTGCTCATATTCTGTGCCGTGTTCATTTTTTGTTTGAAGCACAGTGTGAAACAATGAACTATGTTGCCTCTTTGCAATTAGTTTAATGCTTGCATTCACACAAGTAGGCGCACTGTTCCTAATAGCTCATTGTTCCCAGAATCACTTCCACACAGCTCTGGAAAGATCCTGATGAATTGGCAAAAACAATATTAGCTTAGCAACCTTTTTAATACACTCACTATAAGAAGAAGCTACTCCTACAGACTCCTAAGCCAGCCTACATTCAACTTCCTTCTTAAGTTTAGTGTTGACTTCATTGACCAGTTTAAGATTTGAAATACTCTGATCCAGTCTCCTCCAACTTTTCTATTTTATTGGCTAAATAGATTCAGTTCCTTCAATGTATCCTCATAACATATTCTTTAGCTCTAGGATTAGTCTGGTCGCACTTCTTTGAACTCTCAAAACCACAGACAAACTGTTTTATAACTTATTACTGCATTTCATTATTTTATTTATCTGTATGGCTTCACATAGAAGTTTCAACATGTTCACAGAGTTTAAGAATGCAATGTTAAAATATAAGTAACGTAATTAAATTTGCAGTCTGTGTGATACCTTGACAAATATCAGAGGTTATCCATTAAAACCAACAATTAGAAACCCTAATTATAGTGAATGATGTTATCCTATTCCCAGTGTCTGAGCTTTTTCTCTTTGCTGGGCAGTGCGAGACAATCATGTCTTTAACTGACAAAAATAAAATGATGCTTTGGGAGAACCTTACACAAAACAGGCCGCAAATGGATCAAATGTTATTCATATACAGTATTGTTTCACTTTAATTCATTATGAATCAATGCACTTTTTTTTTTTTTTTAGCTGTCAAACTGCTAAATTCAATGAATTTATACTACCCCTAATGAAATAGGCATTTTCAGTGTCGGTGCCATGAAGACTGCTTTCTATGACAATTATCATTTTGAAAACATTAATGCAGAGCTCTCAAGGTATACAAATTAAGTTCATTAAACTAAAATATCCACAGATGTATAGACATCAATTGTCTAGATTGTATACATAGCTATTAATCAAATGGCATTATACAAATGTATTATTTAATAACCAGGAAAATATACCATATAATATTTTTTACAAGTGGTTTCAAGTCTTCAACAGCACAGCCAGTCATGTTTCAAACCTCATGCGAAAGCAGGCCCACAATCACATACCCACAGGAATTTGTGCTAAGGAACTTAAATATTAAGTTCAAAAAACAATTACAGGGATGTTTCTTAAGGCACAGCTAAATAAGTCATTACAAGCTTGCTGATGTTCAACCAAGCATATATATGTATAAAGAGCAGTTGACCATTAATTTAAAATTAATCAATACCACAAGGTCAGGATTTGTCAACTGTAAGGTTCCATAACCCTAGAGAAGCTTACACGGTAAAACACTGTCTAGACATACCGAGTCATACAATCAGCTGTTTATATATTGATGGTTAATCATTTTAAATATGCATTTTGTAAACATTAACTACTTATTAACTCCAACCAACTCAGAGCTGCAAACAAAGAAAAATGGAAAAACAAAAACCTAATTATTTTAAACTACTTTTCACCATTATACTCTATAATCATGTAATATAATGTTTATCCACATTTATGCTACAGAAACATTACATTTACAGAGCAATGCAGCACATTAGGCCCTTGTGAGGGAACATTTCATGTATATTGTGCACTTTCATTTTATTGGTTTGTCTCTATCCCCAGGGCACCCGAAAGGTTCACTGTAGTTTCCTTCTGAAACTAATATGAACAGATGGGATATATAAAAGACATTACAAATTCTAGTTAACCCAAACAGCAGATATGCTGGGTTTCCGAGCACCCATGTATCCTGCTTTACCTACTGTAACCAAAAACAAAATCAGGTTATCCAGTTTCCTGTTCATTATAACAAGACCTTTTACTCGGATGAAGAGCTGTCTTACAGTAATTAAGTTCAACAACACCTTTCTAACTGCAACAAGGTGTTACAACATACACTGTACAAGACTTAGCTTGTGTGAAAGTTTAGCAGTTCAATTTATACGGTAATACTGCACACAGGGGGTTGACATTTTTGTTTGCCCTACTGTGCAGCTGCTACTTGTTTTTTTATTATTATTATTTGGGTAGACAATCATGAACTTTGGTAGTCACAACACCTTTAGTTCTCTTGAAATAATTAGACCTGGGTTAAAATATTTTGGACACCAATTTTCTTCTGAGATGAAATTGTTCATCAACTAAATAAATGGATTTAATACCAGAATAGAAGTACAGCATGCTTATTCTACCTTTTTCTTAATTGTTTCATCTTTTTGTAGCACATACTTTTTACATCAATATGAAATGCTGCATTTACACATACAGTTTCTTACAAAACGGGATGTGTGGTTACATTCTCTGACAACATTCTTTAACTGAAAAGCAATTTGTAAGCATAATGTTTGCTTAGATCAGCAGTTCTCAACCTTTTTTTAAATCATGCCCCATCACAGCTTTTTTGTGTCTGAGTACTGCTATCACAGGCAAACTAAATAAAATGTAAAAAAACAAAACATTACACTTGCGAGTTTGTAAAATTCACATTCACAATTTTACTTGAATTTTTCATCATTACTATAATTACTGTATTAACAAACACTCCCCCTACTGCTTTAGACATTCCAGTAATTCTTGTGGTCTAGACACCTGTTACTAGCATTGTTTTCTTACATGACCCCAAACCTATCAATAGGATTAAGTTTATGTTGACAATAAACCTCAAATACCTGGGGATCTCAACATTATTACAGGTTACACTTCCTCAGTACTTAATGGCTCTTGCCAACTAGTTTGTTTTCAAAGTATTTCCCTCCCTGGTATTGCTGTAGATCACTGCAATAAATATGTACTCAGAAGGTCTAGTGAAATACTGATAAATAAATAAAGAAAGAAAGAAAAAATCAGGTGTCCACATTACAATGGGTAACTGTTTAATGATGTCTGTTTCAAATCCACTGACCTACTGTACACACTGACACCTCACAAGTGTTGATCAAGAAACAACTATATTGGTGACTGCACTAGCAACATGATGCAAGAACACATGATCACTAATAGCACATGTGCTGTATTGTTTCTTTTAGTTGCAATTAAATAAAACAACTCAACTGTCATATCATTGCCTTGTTTTGTATTCCAATTTCCACGAGTGTACCTCATCTCTGTTTCTCTTGCTACAAAAAGTTGTAAATTGTTTGAGCTCCTGAAAAAAAAACTAAACCAGTTGCCGAGCAATTTGGCATTTTCCACTCTGGTGAGTTGCTTCACCATTCTGTTAAAAATGTGTGGATCTCTTGAATATTGCTCCTGTACAGGTATTCTTAATTAATCAGCTGCATTTATTAATCTATGTAGGGGAGCTGTGTTAATTTAGTTTGACAGTTTGTATATTATCGTTAGTTTGTCTGTTACTTTATTATTATAGTTTATTAACACACATTTGCATATTACTTTTCTCTTAATTATTCTAAAATTTCATATGTTGATGGATGTGTGTCATGACAAGTAATAAAAATCTATTATTTAGTGATTCAGATTGTGTTACGGTGGTCAAGTCCATCTTAAAGAACACTTTGCTTGCTTCCCGACGGGTGTTCTCTTAGCCGGAGACTATTCTAATGGAATAATGGAATGTTCTTAGTTTTTTTTTTTTTTTTTTTTTTTTAAATAGTTCCTAATGTATCTTGGTTGAATTTTGTTACTCTGTTAACTATGCAATCTTGGTGTGCTTCTTGTATTTTTGTGAGTCCTGGATCACTTGCTCTCTCTCTTTCTGGAACCCTACTGTAAATTGACATTGCGATGTGGTCAAACGTGCACAATATAACCAACACTGGAGACTGCCTGCTAGCGGAATTCAAGAGAGCTCAAGAGTTCCTGCAGATGTGAAATGTCAAAATAATGGCTTGTCTAAAAGTGCGCAATTGAAAAGCGTTGAATCCCCACCTAACTGCTGTGAAAACAATGCACATAATCGGATAACATGGAAAGTTTGTCAAAGTTACACAGGTTTTAGAAATGACAGGACATATGTAAGCTTCTGGGTTATTTTGCATTTTACATGCAAGGGCACAACACAGTAATTATCTTAAAAATGACACTTCAGCTATAAGGAAGTTTTCTTTTTCCCTCCAATTAAGAGGTAAAAAAATAAAGAAAGTGTTTTAAAGCCCCTAGTTTCAGGTCAACTGTAATGATGCCAATATATCTGATCAAACAGGCAAGCAATGCATTATTTCGATGATGCACGCAATTAATCATTTAGATGATGCTTCTAGGTATAGACACATCACATCTCTCTGACTTGACAACACATGCCAGGCGTACAAGTGCATACTAGGTCAGAACAGTTTAGGACAAAGTCATTAATGTCCTCACACCAAGCCGTTTAAAAATAGCTTGACGTGAGTAAATCTGAAAAGCAAGGAACATTTCCAGCTTCCGCCCTGGCGGTGACCTTGTAATAGTGTTGCTATCAATGTTTGCAACCCTGGGGGATTCAGTTTGATTGGTGTAGACTACACAGCATTTTCCCAAAACATGCAAAAGGGATACAGAGTATTTTCAGAAGAGCTGTGAAACAAGTTTATTTTAAAAACATTCTTTAAAAATACTGTAGGCCTACAACATTTTGTCACACAAAGCATTTTATGTTAACTGTGATGTTTTATTATTTCACATGGCTTCATGCATGACAGGACATCCACAGCAAATGCGTAAAGGCAGTTACATAAGAAGCCACAATTACAGGACACCAAGGAGTCATATTTTACCCCCGGATTCATGTTCTCATGAGCAAATTACACTCACATTCACTCACATTAAAACTTTATATTGAAAAGTACTTTTTTCTCTGATATTGTGTGGTACTAAAAGTAAATATGCAGTGTTGGTTTAAAAATTCACTAACAATGACAAGAACTGCTTTCTTGAATAAATATTTGAATTTCTTCAAAAATATATACCCACTCTTTAATACCACAAGGCGAGTCACATTGCAAACTGGTGTCCCCTGGGAACAGAGTCCAGAAAAAAAGCTTTGAAAACTGACATGACAAATGGCTTTTTTGTTTGGACCTCTGATCTATAGCTACCATGAATATCAGACTGAACTCTATACTATCAACATCTGCCTCAATTTCTGACTGCTCTTCAGTCTTGTGTCCAGAAGAAGGTCAGCAGTTTAAGCACAAGTTACTCTTTCATCTCCACCCAGAGTGAATTGTTTGTACAGTTTGTCAATGGAGAGGTACAGCAAGTGGGCTTGCCAGTAAACTGCATGCATAAAAATTGTGACAATATATAACAACCCTAAAAGACAACAGAAGCAGCAAAATGAACTTCTTGTTTTTTTTTTTTTTTTTTTTTTTTTTTTTTTGGGGGGGGGGGTGTTACACTTATCATATCTCTTATCCTAATTCTGTAGAAATCAAAACTTGGATTTGTTGTTGCATAAGCAGACCAAGTGTATAACACAATATGATTTGTTGGTTTGGTGTGATTTTCTTAATGCATTTTAGAAAGCTGTTATTTGGCCTTTCAAGCAAGACAGAGGCAGCGTTTCACAGGTATTGTACCTCCAAAGTTATAAACTAATACAGACATTGAGTATAACCCTACAGTGTCACCACACTTACAGTAGAGTACACAACGTGTCCCTTAAATTGGATGGAAAAAGGGCTTCAGTACAACACACCTGCTAAAATACTGATGCTATTTTTCCTTTCAGGAGATATGGAGGGAAACCTGGGTTCCCATGGTGGGTATGCAATTCTTACATATTTTGTAAGGTTTGTTACAGTTATATCCCAATTTATTAACAGTGTTGAACTTTAAATACATGACTCCACTCATTTACATTCAAAGGGCAGCTAAAATAATGTAATCACAACAGATTTCAGATACAATACAACTTCCATTTAAGTTTAGGTTCAACAGTTCAACCTCCAGTCAGTTGAAGTCCTGACGGATTCATGTGAAGCATCCTCCCGCTGTGCTGGGACAGTAGATCGCGGCTCACCAGTAAGTGCAAGGGCCCCACCCCGGCCATATCCAGGATTTCTGAAAAGCAAAACCTTTGGGGCCAGTAAGGTGCTGTCAAGATGAGGCTGCCCTTGTCTCTTTTTACTTTCTCGAGTATTGCTGAGATTAGTCTTTTTCCTTGAGCTCTGCATTCAATAAAATTACAAATTACACAAATGCCCATTTATTTTTTTTATTCATCATCAATTTAAGAACTGTATCAGTGCAATTTTAATTGCTCGTACATTTATTTCTATCTGCCGACAGTTCTGGACAATGTAATTTTACACTACATTCTGAATAACTTTTTTTTCACCTGTACCTCCCGTATTTGATCTCATCAGATAAAAACAAAAACAGTGGTTCTGGTTCTGTAAGTTGTGAGAAAAAAAACAGCAAAGCAGATACATAAATAAACAGTTTAATACATTACACACCAGTATGTTTTCATTTATTTTATTTTAAATAAATATGTAGCACTTATTTATGCTTTTGTAATATATATATATATATATATATATATATATATATATATATATATATATATATATATATATATATTATATACAAAACACAGCTTTAAACCCATGTTTATGGCCACAGTCATAGGATGCACTTTTGAAAAAAAAAACATGTTTAATATAAAATAAAAATAAAGATATTATTTATAACAACATTTTAAAATTTGTGTTTTTAGAGAATTTTTAATAGCTTTCAATCCAGCACTGTTTTATATTGCAATACAGATCCTGAGTCCCAATACCCACCTCTAGTATTCACCATATAGAGTGTGGCAGACAGACATACAGGATAGATGGACACAGTGAAAAGGGTCCCCCTCCAAAGTTCCAGTATTGACTAACTTTGCTGAAGTCACAAAGTCTATAATGGCAGGGTTAGGAATAAGCTGCAGTAAGTGGGAAAAACAGCTGTTGGAAATCAGAACTATTATTTGGCTCACCCACTAAATTTGTAACAAAGGGGTGGATTACATCTAACATGTTTTTTATTGCTTTTTAAAAATCCCTGTTTCCCCATTGTTATACCAATATTCTCCGTCTTGTGAAAGGCCACATAATCATGTGCTTTACAAAATAAATAAAAATTGCGCAAATCTGGTCAGTAAGCTAGCATGTTATTAATATTATTTTCATGTACAGAATGTCCTGTGCTTTAACTCTGAGCAAGCATCCAAATTTACAAGCCAACTGATCTGTAACAGAGTATCTGTAACACTGTGTAATAAATACAACTCGACAGAGATCTTGCCAAACAATTCTAATGTAATACACTCAGCTCATGATTCTAACCAATATACACAAACTGCTGCATTGGGTTATAAGTGATTCAAGACCAATGGCATAGGCAAGTGTGATCTCGGGGGGAGACACCGTGTTCACATTTACTCCAACCACAAGAACACTGATGAACGTTTTCTACAACAAAATTGATGAGACATGGGTGAAAGTGGACAAGAGGTGCCAAGAGAGAGTACATTTTCTGCCGAGCGTAGTGAAGCCAAAGGGTTTAGAAGCCTGCAGAGGTCAAGACAACCTTATTTTTGCTGTTCAATCTATGGCTGAGGTTAACTGCCCAAATACTTAATTTATGAAGTCCACTATGAGTAATACCAGTGGCAAATCATGCAATGTAAATGACCCACAATACGTGCCAAAATGACTGTCAACCAGAGAGCTGAGCTGGCCTGTCGTCACAGGTACAATGGAAACTTGAGGGGGCTTAAGCCCGGAACACACTGCCCAATGAGATCGTCACATCTCAAATGGAGGAAGTTGCGTCGCAAAAACATCTTTGTGAGTGGGTACCATACTCTGCCCGATGAAATCGCAAAAAAGAATTGTGAGTTTTTCCTGATGTTTGACCTGATGCATAAAGAAGTACAGCGGCATTGGGTGAATCAATAGGCAAAAACATAAGGCTACGGCAGTACTAATACCTACAATTTTGGCTAATTGTCCTGACAGCCTGTGACAGAGATCGAATGACACTTGGTGTTAGATCTCCTTCCCAACCTGTGAGGGCACTAGAAAGAAGGAACAGAGTAATCTTAAGCAAATGACAAGACAATTTATTCGGTAGGGTCGGCCATTTAGGAAGGGGGCGGAGCTACGGCAACCAAGCAACCGAGGATTGGAGGAGCGGATGTGCTCGTTAATCTAGGGGTCATGGGCGAGGGTATAAATAAGGGGGCGTAGCTTCAGTGATCTGTTCCTTTGTAGATGGTTAGCAAACAAACCTAGAAGGACCCCGTAAATTGTGAAATAGAAACCGTGAGTGTTCTGTGTATTCGTCTGTCTCGTAACACTGTTTGTTTTGTGTTGTTTGTCTTTAAAGAATACTCGCATGATCCGGAGCTGTAGCCGCAGGCCAGCATTAACCCGGACATCAACACTCACCTTTTCACTTTGGAACTGTCTTTGCACCACGTGTACTTAATTCACGCACTGCAGGAACTGTGTCTGTGTTTGTGTTTTCTGTGGGCGAGGAAAGACAGGACTTTTGGTTGTGGGTCAAACCTGTGGGATTTTTACAAACGGGAGTGATACACACCGTTGTACCACTTCCTTCATTATTATTGTTTACAGGTTATTGCCACAAGGCTCTGGACATTATAACCATTAATAAACACCTTTGCATTTGTGAATCATTTGTCTGTGTGATTAATCCGCTCTGCAATGCACTCACCTGCATGTATTCACCACTTTGCCACACAGCCCCATAAGCATTGTACTTTTTAACTATTAGATAAAATATTTAAGGAATATTTAAAAACTACTGCTATAACCATTCATTTTATTAACAGCGTTATAATTACATATATAATTAATAACGTTATTTGGCACAACAATGTTCACTCATAAACAACAAAATGAAAATACGTTTAAAAATTATAATAATAATAATAATAATAATAATAATAATAATATAATAATAATAATAATAATAATAACAACTAGAACTACCAGGCAGTTTTACGGCTCCCAAGACCCAGTATCAGTACCTGTCTAAGCGTGTTTAGTTCTCAATGCGCCAAGTTTAAAAATTAGCAACTTCAACTGTTCCACAGAAGAACATTTTGAAAGGTTTTTTTTTTCAAAAATGCGTCAGGCAGCCATCTTGTTTAACACAAGTTTCTTAAAAGTCAGTTTTATTGCTACAGTGTCAAGGATGATGCTTGTGAAGTTTCTAGCTAGTCAAGTAAACCGTTTGTCAACTGAGGCAGTTTTAAATTTCAGACAAAAACATACATTTGGCAGCCATCTTGTTTAATAAAATATCACCATTTTGACATATTTGTATCCCATTGTTACTAGGATGATAACTACCAATTTTAGAGTTTGTTTCAGATCAGTGACTTCACCTGTTCCCAAGAAGAAGATTTCAAAAGGTTTTATCGAAAAATGCGTCATGTCGCCAATTGCAAGGACGCAGCAGGAATTTTTTTTCAGCATCTGACAGCCAAGGTATCCAGCTTGTTACCTGCCAAGTCAGAACCTGATCAGGCACACAGCCTTGAAGCAGCAGCAGTTTAAAGTTTTGGGAATAAAAAACTAAAAATAAAAACAATAAAAAAAACTTTAAACAATAACAATAGGCTTCCCAGCCTTTGGCTGGGAAGCCTAATAATAACTGATGTAAAGCTGGTGCATTCATAGAAAAGCTGGTGCACTCAGAGAAACTGGATTGGAACGGGAAATTAAGGATATTCCTGACAATGACTTTCAAAATTTCAATCACTCGACAATACCCACAATACGTGATTTTTAGGCAATTTTAACAAATCTGTCTCTGTGAAGATTTACAATAATCCTTCAACAATGGGAGCACCAACCAAGTGAGCGACACAAGGCACAGGTGTCGTCGTCCATCAAATCAACAGTACAAAGGTCACACTTGAAATTTTAAGGATACATTGCAGTAAGAATACCTCTGTTAAGAAAGGTGAACAAGACTAAAAGGCTAAAACATGCACAAGAACACAGAAATTGGACTATGGAACAATGGTCAAAAGGTGCTTTGGACTGTTGATGGATGGAAAATGACACCTATGCCTTCTGCCTATTCTGTTGTCAATTGAACGCTTGTCTTCTTTCTATTCATTAAGGACATCAGATGCCGTCTCTGCCCCAGGACATAAATACGAGTGACGCATAAAGCTCAGCGTCATTTTCTTTTCAGGCCTACTGTGTTAGAAGTGAACACAATAACCTTGAATGTTAATGGTTACATTTCTATTTCAGGGAACCAGGGTTATGATAATAACATAACATTCCCTTTCAAGTACGAAATGTAACCATTACCTAATGGAAATACCCAAGCCGTCGCAAGTGTAGAACTTGTAGCACCGGCAGATGTGCTATAAAGGAACATAAACCGCCTTTACTATTCTGGCTGGGGACAGATAAGGGTCTGTGGCATATAGTCCACAGTACTGTGGTGGAGAACCCTCATGCAGTGTACATGCTGCAAGGTTACACTGAGTAACCTCAGCATTTAACACCAGAAGTCCAAAAATGGGCGTATGGTTAACTACCCCAGGACAAAGTGGAACAATAACAACAAAAAGAGCAGTAACACTATGGTCCCAAAACCAGGGTTCTTCTGATCTTCTGACATTTAGTCAGTAAAACCTGGTAAAAGTAAGAGACGTTGCCCATCCTGCAGCTTTGCAAATGTCTGTGACAGATGCACCCTAAAATAATGGCCAAGAGGTTGATATGGAAAGAAGAAATGCTTTTCGGGAGAAAAGTAGGATTAGTGCAGAGAGTAACCTTAGTTCTAGTTCTAACAAACAGACTTTTGCTGTTGAGAATGCTTACGTTTCACCTACCTGCTTAGCGGAGACCCAAAGCTGCAGAGCTGTTGTTTTTGGATGCAGTCCCCCGTGCCTGGCTCAGCAGTTCGCGATGGGCTCGCAACTCCCATAGCTTACCAAACAGGAGCTGTGCCAGTGTCGAGAACTGTTTTGCTGGGCCACTTTGGGGAGACTAAGAGCACCCGGGCCCGATCTTGACTGATCTTTTCCACGCACAGTGGAAGCAGTGGCAATAGCGGGAAAGCACAGAGCAGAGTAGTGGGCCATCTGTGGGACAATATGTCTATGGTGAGTTGATGATTAGAGAATACCAGTAAGGATAATGGGTGGACTTCTGAGGTTCACAATCTCTGGTTGAAGTCGCCATTCTGAATTGTGAGGGGGTGCCCCTCTGGATTGGAGGCCTGCCGCCCAATTTCTAAGCCCTGGCAGCTGAACTGAACCAATAGCAAAAGATCCTGGGAGACTGGAGACCACTCTGGTGGTTGATATAAGCCACTACTGTGGTATTGTCTGTATGATTCAACACATGTCTCCCTTCTATCTCTTGGAACAATTGCTGCAAGGCCAGATTAATTGCCTGCAGCTCCAAAACATTTATGTGGAGACCCTCCCATGAGGGTTCCCACTCTCCTTAACCCATGCCATTCCAGACAGCACCCCGACCTAGGATGGAAGCACCTGTAGTCAGATCTGTGCAGATTAGCTGGTTGTTTCCACCACGAGAGAGTGACAAGACACTGTGAGTAAGTGGCAGCATTCTAAGCCAGGTTGTTGGACCTTGTGATTGAACCAGGTTTGGAGAGTGCCCTAAGAGTAGGATCTGGGATGCTGCTGCCATCAGGCCTAGAAGTCTCTGGAAGGTCAGCACCCTCACCACTGCATTGGGCTGAAACAGCTCCAAGCAGACAGTTAGCCTCTGGATTCTGTCGTCCGACAGATTGGCTATTATGTTTCCAGAATTGAGGCTTATGCCGAGATAGACAGCCCTTTGAGAGGGCGTTAACTGGCCTTTTAACTGGTTCACTGTGATGCCTAACCGTTGGAGGTGGTTGGTGACCAGTCCCATGTGCAACACTGCCTGTGCTAGTGACTTGGCACATATCAGCCAGTTGTCCAGGTAATTGACCACTCTGATGCCTTTTAGTCAGAGCCAATATAACATCCATGCACTTAGAAAAAGTGGGAGGAGATAGAGAGAAGCCAAGCGGTAGTACAGGGAATTCGTATGTGGTCCCTTGAAACGCGAACCGCAAATACTTCCTGTGGCTGGGTCTTATAGGGATGAGAAAGTAAGCATCTTTAATGTCTACTGTAGTGAACCTCAGTCTCACCTTACTGACTGCAACAGCTGCTGCATTGTCAGCATCTTAAACCTCTGTACTCTCAAGTACAGATTGAGGTCAAGGATCGGTCTGAGGCTGCCATCCCATTTCGGCACCAAGAAGTACCTGGAGTAAAACTCTTCTCTCTTTCTAAGAGAGTGAAAAATTAAAATTGCCTGTTTTTGCAGTAGGGCCCCCACCTCCTCAGACACTAATACAGTGTCATGAGGGTTCATGACTGTTGCCCTGAAAAGGAGGAGGGCCGAATTGAAACTGCACAGAGTAACCGGCCCTGAAGGTGGAAATGACCCAGGTGTCCATGGTACATGATTGGCAATAATGCATGTGGGCTTGATGGAACAGTCCCTGGATCTGTTGCAGCAAATCCCTAGGGCTGCTGGCTCATAGGGGCTTGCGCCTGCGGCTGTTGCTTTTGGGGCTGAATACACCTGTTTTGCCAATGCTTTGCTGGCTTACAGGCTGGGGGCTTCTGCATGGGGAGGAGGTATACCAACTCCTTGGAAGACTCACATGCTTGGTGAGAGTGTTTTAGCATCTCATCCACTACCAGCCCAAACGTATGTCCTGATGTTACAGATGAATCCAGAACAACGCGCCTTGTCCTTGTCAGTTACTCGAGCCTGAGCAAGCCAGAGCTGCCTTCCTGCTGCCACTAATGCAGCCATGCTCCTGTCCAACACCTGACCATTTCACTTAGACAACTGGAGCAGATGGTTGTTGACCAGGCTTAGCTTATGCAATGGGGCGAGGGGCAAGGGCCTATATAGAGCGTTTAGGCTTATCTTCCATGGCCCAAGACACCTGCGGGGATGTGGTAGCACATCTGATAAGGGAGGTGAGCTCCTCTGACAGGGAGGGGCTTCCCGTGGGAACCAAGACATTTGATTCCGCGTCTTCGGACGTGAAGATTAACTCTTGGGTGTCCAGGTGTCATGTGACATGGCGTCCTCCTGCACAGATTGTGGGTCAGGCGATGGTGCCTAAACCCTGAGGACTGAGACAATGGAAGGGGCCTCACAGCAGCTCTGTGAAAAGGGACTGCTGCTGGTTCATAGCTTCAAAAAGCCCCCCACACCCATTCATACCAGAATGCATGCTACGAGCCAGAAGAAGAAGAGGAGGAGTTAGAGGCGTGCAGACTCTTAGTCCTGCTCCTACCCCTCATGGATCGTTTCCTAGCTCCCCGTATAAGAGGGAGTGGGGACTCTGTTGACCACACTGAAGGGGACGAAGGCGAGTCGTGCTGTGTCAGCGTCAGAGATGCAGATCGGACACTAGAAAGCAGACTGGCCTGCTGTTTCAGCGTCCGATCTGCATCTTAGAAAAATTAGCACAAACTGCGCAAGAGCTGCAGTCTTTCACTGCCCCCTCTGCAAGCTCCCTTCCCAGGTAGTGGATACATGTGTCAAGGGAGAGAGTGTGAAATTAACCACAACAAGGTGGTGAATCCTGGGGAAGGGGCAGGTAGAGCTAAGAAGAATTATTGCTTTAAAAAGCAAAATTATTTCAAATTATGAAATGAGAGTGAAAAAGTGAATTAATCATCGTATCTCTGTACCAAAACTGCAAAATTAGGCACCATTAGTATTTATCATGTTGAAGTTACCCCTACCACTAAATAAAGAAATGTTTGGAATGCAAAGATCTCTTCCAAGTGAAAACAGTAACACATTTTAAAACATTTAGATTGAAAAGGAAAAGGTATCAAATTATTTTCCTCAGCCAATCTGAAGCTTTGCTTCATCATCTTTGGCCATGCTTGTGCATGGAACAGCCTAGTGAGCAATACATTTAGAAAACCACAAACCCAGACTGAGAAAAAATATTTGTAGTTATAAGGTGAATGGTGTATAACTGTCATTATAAGCTAAACACTAGTGATCTTATGTGTGACACAGATGAGACAAAGTTTCAGTTGTTTTTTATTTGTTTATAGATGGTAAAAAAAAAAAAAAAAGTCACAAGCATGCTGTACTGCTTTTCAGCAAAAACAAATCTTCATTTGTATACAGATTCAATGTGTATTCAGGTAAGCAAATTACACAGATCTAATGCCTAATTAAACCTTCTGAACCTAAACAGGGAAACTGATAATGCATTTCTGTAAAAAATTGAAATGAGGAATAATGTTCTCCAACATCCCCAGTGCTGTTTACCTACTGACACAGCCAAGAGCCACACAAGCTTCTAACAGAATGCTAAAGACTGCCATTTTGTAATTAAACTAACTCAGACTGGCAAGAGTACTGTTCAAGTGCAAAGCCAAGAGCTGAGAGCTGTTTCTCAAATTGGCTCGTTAGAACTACCCTGTTTCCAAGACCTGGATAGTAGATTTGTGACAGAGTGAAGGGATTAAAGCTGTAAATCTCCCTCCCTCCCAGAAAGGGCGCTGTGTAAGGTTGGTGGTAAGCTTCCTCCTATATGGGCAGCCTCAACAGTAGGCAAAAACCAGAAGGAGACCATATTAGGGGGAGAAACCATGGTGATGGGTTGTTTGCAGGGAGGAGTTTTGTGGTACATAAGGGAAGCAGCATCGTCAGTACCGGGCCCCCTTACGCAGCTGGAGCTTTTGTGTTTGTTATTGTTTTGTCTGCTGCAGAGGAGGACTAACAGGATCCGGATCTGTTGCCACAGAGTCAGCACGGACCCCAGATCCCTACCCTACCCGCACAGCACAGCACAGACACGACCACCACTTTCCCCAGGAACAAGGAACACATTTTCATGCATAGAAGACTGTGGTTTAAGGAGTTTTATTTTCTATTTGGGACTGCAACCCACCATATTATTTACTCTATACCATTGTTGGTATAGGGCCAGTTGAATTATTATTTCTTGATTATTTATTAAAATACAGACGTTTCATTGGGAAATACTGTTTGGACCTTCCATTTATACATTGCACCACTCATAGCCTGTAACAAGGTTAAACAACAGTTCACGAATATGAAATTAATAAAAGAAAAATGAACCACAAGTCTTTTTTTTTAAATAAACTGAACACAACCATTCATGCCACTTTAAACTAAGAAACTTGGTTTAATTTTGGCACAGGGCTCATTCTCGCGGTCTCTGCTGAACCAGCAGTGGGGTTGTTATGGCTTGTATTTCACCACCATGATTATTTTATTATATTCGAAAACACATCAATGCTACTTTGGAGTCTGACAATTAAATTATACAGTTGTAGGCTAACAAGAACACGCTCATTAAAAAAAGCAAAACTATTATTTAAGTGCCTTCTCTGCTTAAGAAACAGAATATTCCTTTTTCTTTTATTAATGTAATCAAATACATTAGGGTTATTCCATGCCAATTGCCAGTGCTGTTGCCTGTCCGTCTCAGATGTTCCTAGAAAAATTCACCTGGGGGTTTTCTGATATGCTGAGTTCAGAAATGATAGCCATTATTTTATTTTTTTTAATTCCCCTTCGACCTGTGACCTTGCAAAGATCAACCTTAAGTGAGATAGCAACTGTAACAAGGGGTCTTGGTATCTGCTACTTTTGTTGTGGGTGTCCGCTGAATGATGAGAGAGAGACAGAGGGATGCAGTTGACAATGCCACTCAGGCGTCCAGGTTGTATTACAAATAAACACAGTTGCAGGGACAGGTAGATGCCACTAGGGTACCAGCAATGATAGCCCTAGTGCAGGAGGACATACACAAACAGAGTGTAATAAAAATAATAACTCTAAAACAAAACACAGTAAGAAAACAGCTAAAAACAAGTTTGCCAAACACTGGCTTAGCGCTGCTCCCACTAAAAGGGAGGTCCCGCTCCGGAACCTACTCTGTGACACTAAAATAAACTGTTGTGGGATCAAAATCCCCTAAATTAAACCCCCCTACACAACTCACTCACCCTGGCTCTCCACACAGTAGTGAGATTGCATGCTTGCTGAAACTAGACCAACAGAACTGGCTTTCCAGCTCCTTTTTATACCATGTGGCTGGGCTTAATTGATCATCAATTAGTCAATTAAGCCCCAGCCACATTCCGCACATGGATTTGGCATTGTTGAATTTAACCCTATCCCTGCCAAACTTAAATTCAAAACGTTTCAACTGTATTTACAACTGCAAAAACCTGCCATATCTAGTACACACATGTGTTAAATATTTTATTTAAACTACACATACAAGCAATACATTATTTACATGTCCAGGGCTTTTGCCCTGCCACAGGGACCTTGACCGGAAAAATGCGGGTCCTAAAATGTAAGTATTGCTGTAAGAACCTTAGGAACCAGTCGTCCAAATTCTGTGAAAAACTTCTGGTTTCAAGTTCCACCACTGGTCATTAAACCCCACTGAAATTTGAATTTTTGCTATTTCTACCAAGCTTAGGCCATAATAACTTGCGTGTGGGGGCTCCAAAAAATCAATCAAAGATATGTTTGGATACATGTTAATGAGATCTACAAGCATCAAGCAAAATATAACGAGCATCAAAAGAAACTTGTTACTATTATAACACATTATTTTGGAAAAAAAATAAGGTATATAAATGATGGACATTGACGAAATGTTTTTGATTTCTTTTTAATCACTTGATCATTCATCCTTGACTATGACACACTTGAGTGACTATAACTGAAGCACATGCACTTAATCACCTAATTAGTGAGACAGTTGATTGGACACTAGATATGGAGTGATTTCAGCTGCTGAATTGCAAGCTTGAATAAAAGCAAGAAAGAAAAAATCACAGAAAAAAAACAATATGCCACGTCTGTCAAGAGAGCAGCGCCTTCATGCAATCGGCATGTTGAAGGCTGGACTAGGGTAGCGTACTGTGGCTTGTCGTCTTGGGTGATCCCAGCCAGCAATTTCAAACCTGGCAAGACGGTATAACTAGACACACTCTGTCAATGACAGGCCACAAACTAGGAGACCAAGAGAGACCAATACAAAAATCACTGTACCTCCTCTAAAAAAAGTTCACATCTAGTGAATTTTATCCAAATATAAGTGAAAAGTTCCTTTTGATGCTCAATATATTTTGGTATCCGGGGATTTTGGATTTTTGAAGTTGTATTTGTCATGTATTTGAGCACTGCTTATGGCCATTTTAATGAGGTTAAAGTACCACATAGTTCTATCCAAACTGGCTACTTCTTCAATTGTGCATTCTCTAAGGATTGATCTAGAGGACAAAGTAACAATGTGGGCAGGGCCGGATTAACAAATTCTGGGCTCCTAGTCACAAACACATCATGGGCCCCTCCCACCTCTCCTCCTATCCATACTTGTTCCGAGTTCATTTTTTATTCTTGCCATTTGCAAAAACAATTGTTCACCCTCATAATTAGTTACAGGTAGGGTCAAGAAAAGTCTCAGGGCAACAAACACTTTTGGAAAGGTTGATTGTAGGCCATTACTCAACGCAATCTGCAGCAGTTTTGAGAGTGATTTCTCCTGCTCAGCTCTTACAAAGAATTTAAATTGAATGAGTTTGTCTACAAAGCTCTGATCCAAATCAGTTGGGTAAGCAGAGGAAAGTGTATTTGCCTACTTACATGTAACTGATCAATCATCACGTTGAAAGTCTCAACTTGAAATTTGTGTCTCCCCTCAATCCAATCAGTAGTGCTGATAGGTCTAGCACACACCTCTGACAACCATGGCAGTCTGAAAACTGATCCCGAACTGATACTACAAATGACAGCAGACTCCAGTAGTCGCACAGCAGTCATTAAATCAATGTCGCTTTTCTGCAGCAGCTCACTTGTCATCTTGAATCTGTGTAGGACGGCATCCCAGAAATGGGCCATGAAGGCTGTCTCCAAGCGTTCCATTTTGCCACACAACAAAGTTGCCTCATGTCATGTATCAAGAGTTTCATGCATGTCACCTGACAAACTCCCCAAAGCATCCTTTACTGAGCTGTAGTTCTTCCAAAGTGCTGATGTTGAGTCAGCGCGACAGCTCCATCGCGTGCATGATAGGGATTTCAGAGTCATATTTACTTTGATGTCAACATTGTGAAAAACTTTATTCCACTGGTGAGTTGACGCAGTGCAAAGCTGTGCATGGACGGCAGCATCCCAAAAAAACTAATAGCCTCTTGGATGCTGTTCTCAATGGTATTGACATCAACCAAATTCAAAGAATGTGCAGCACACAGTGTGTAATGAATTAGTGGGTTTTGTTTGTTTAAATGGGCCTGAAGACCATTGTATCGGCTGGACATGTTACTGGCATTGTCATATGATTGGCCACGACAGTTAGACAGATCCAAGCCGTGATGACTGATCATAGCTAGTACACTGTCAGCCAGGCTCGCCCCAGTATGGTTTTCAATACGCTCGAAACCAATAAATTGTTCAACAACTCTCCCCTCATTATTATCGAACCTGAAAATAAAAGTAAGCCGGTCCACATGAGATAGGTCCAGTGTTGAGTACACAATCACTGAAAAATATTTGGCATGCTGTAGTTCTGCTGCAATGACTTGCTTAGTTTTCTCTGTCATTAGCACAATGAATTCCTTGCATATTGTAGAAGACAAATAGGATGTACTGCCTCTACCCTTCTGACCATATTTCTGAATGTGATCAGGCAAAAAGGGATCAAATTCAGAAATCAGTTCTAAAATTCCCCAAGTAGTTTCCATTGTGCGCTGACCCTAGAAGCTCATCGTCGCCATTAAATGGGAGGCCTCTCTCACTTAAAAACTTGATCACAGCAACAATGCGCCTCAGCACCTCTATCCAGTACTTGCTCTCCCCCTCCAGCTGCCGCACAAAGGATGCATCAACAGTATCAATTGCATTACATCGCTGTGATAACGCAAGCATATTAGTTTTATGCTGTAAGCTCTTCTCGTGTTCAGTTATACAATCAGAGTGCTTCCAGTCGCTGAATCCTATTATAAACACATTTGTTTTAGTGAACAAAACCTTGCAGGCAAAGCAGAACACATGTCCAGTAGTAGGTGAGTAAATGAGACAATCTCTTGAAACTATTTCACCGTTCTGTAAGCGGCAAGAAAATAAATAATTTGTTAGGAACGTCCCGAGTTGATACTGGTTGTGGTCAATTTGATGTGATTAAACAGTGAGTGTGTAAACATTGGACAGTTGACTTGCTCATTCTAATTTATTTCAGTGGCATAAGTTACATTTCAGTTACATGATATGTAGTCGGGGGGCCCCCTGGTGGCTGGAGGCCCCTGGGTAACTGCCTCGGTTGCCCGTTCAGTAATCTGGCGATGAATGTGGGCTTCTAATGGCACTAGCTTGGAGCTGAACTAATTTTTGCTGCTTTCTCATGCTAGCCAATCAGTGAATTTTTCATTTATTTATTTATTTTTTTAATAAAACCGTGAATTTTGTTTTTAAAACCAAACTAAGTAAGGTTTTGGTAGTTTCAAATGTGTCACTGTAACAAATAAGTCCTACGTCCTATGCAAGTTCATAACCCCTCAGCTCCAAGCTAGTGCCAGTGGAAGGACATACTGTTAATTTTTCCTCTAGATCAGTGGTGCATAACCCGGTCGTGGAGAGCCGGTGTCCCTGCAAGTTTTTATTCCAACTGCACCCTAAATTACTTTATTGGACCTTATTAGAAGCTTAATTGGTCCAATTAACTAATTTAGGGTATGGTTAGAACAAAAACCAGGAGGGACACCAACCCTCCATGACCTGAGTTGTGCACCACTGCTCTAGATCAATCTTAAGAGAATGCAAAGTTGAAGAAATAGCAGGTATGTGGTACTTTAGCCTCACCAAAGTGACCATAATGCTTGAATGCATGACAAATGCAACTTAAAAAATCTGCCAAATATCCCCGGATACCATAATATTTTGCTTGATGCTTATAGATCTCATCAACATCTATCCAAACATATTGTAGCAATTCCAGTTCACGCAGGCAGGTGCATCACCTAGGACGAGGCAATCCACACACAGGCGGAGGGCGGGCGTGAACCCGGGACCTCTCACACTAAAGCATAGCGCCGATACCGCTGTACAAAAGAGCTGGCTCCTTTGCAAGGAGTGTATATCGCCATATTTTTGATGATTGAGACACAGCATGAGCCAGATTGCAGTAGGGATGAAGAATCATTATTTGAAGAATCAACATTTGCGCCAATGGTTCAATCCAGAGAAGCTTTGATGGAAGTGTCAGTAACAAGCTGCTTCTGGGGCATTGCTACGCGTTCTGTGCAATTGCGTCTGTCACCCAGGTTTATCAAAGCAGTGTGAAATTGTGTACCTGACCCGTATGACACCGGGTCCTGACCCGGGTAGGTTCTGACACATGTAGAGCATTCCAGTGTGAAAGGGACTTCAGTTATTTTCCACAATAACAGAAACAAGTTTGTCTTGTTACCTTTTCACTGTTGTACACTTACATTGTGGTCTTTTCTTTTTTAAAGCCGAAGTAAATTTCAGTTTCTCTTAGCAAACACGATATGTAAATGATGTGTCAAATGTGATTTTTCTTTCAATAACTACCAAGACCAATTTCAGAAAGCAGCTCACAAAATAGTTTTCATATTGGCTTTATCGGCACAGAGGTCTTAGTTTTATTTTTATCTAGCTAATTGTGTGTGCACTGTGCAATCAGGTTAACTGGCTTGCATACACAGCTAAATAAAGGCTGAGATCCCGATAGGTAGGTACATAAACAGCGTCTTATATAAAACATATAAAAAGATCAGTGAGGAAATCATTTTTAAAATGTCTTCGCAAGTATCACTGCCTACTTTATATGACTTCTTTAGCTCTTGTGTGGTGAGGAAACATAACTAAACATTCTAATATTGTGGAGGTTTTTTTTTTTTTTTTTTACTTATTTTGTATATATATGTTACAGCCAATGTCCAAAGCCAGCCAATGACAGCACTGGCCGGTCATTCACACCTTTGGCCGATTTTGTCAGTCAATGTAGTCATAAAGCTCTAAATAACAGTACTAGGTGGTCAATGTTGGAACAATAGGAATTACAACTACTAAGAAATACTGGAGGTCATAAAAAAAGTCAAATTCTGTATATTTTAGAATACTCCATTGCTTTATCAAACAAAATGTATTCAACGTTTAAAAGAAGCAACTATACATATTTAAATTAACACCAATGCATAACCATTTAAGAAACTATTGACTATCAATTTATAACAAACAGCTCTACAAATCAAATACATTCTCAACTGTTATTTCTATATAAGAGAAGAACAGGAGATACAACCTCGCTGCAAATAGAACAACTGCTTAATAGCAAATATGAAATGGGGAAATGTATCAAACTCAAAAGACTTAACAAAACACGTATATGCTTTGAAACACAAAACCAGTAAAACGGTAATAAGAGATTACTAGCAGTTGAGTCAATTGGGGAAAAAAATAATAATAATAAACAACAACAGTCCCGAAAATCTAAATGCTGTATAAAATCAGTCTTTGTTTAAGCATCCCGAAATAGCCAGTCCCCCAGAAATGTTAATAACTGGGAGAAAAAAAATTCAATGTTATGCATAGAAAAAGTCATGTTTTTTTTTTAAATTTAAATTCTTTTAAAATCTTTCTAAAATAAACGTTGATAATTGTCAAAAATAAATAAATAAATAAAATAAATAAAACAACCCTTCTTTTGGGCCACTGTCAGTCACATACCTGAAAACACAAGGCAAGTAATTCCACATAATTGCCTCTATTTGAGGAATTGGTGCCTTCATCGTGCCCTCTGAAAGCCAGTCCTTGCTTGCCAAGGTAAACAACAGAATCAATCAAGCGCTTAAGACCTCTCGATTTTTTCTTACTTGCCCATTGTGTGATGTATTGTACCCTATGCTTCTGCTCATCCAGTTGAACATCAATCTGGGTTTGATGTTTTGAGTGTAACAGTGGCTTGCAAGTGACTTTGGGAATGCTCGTGTTTTTGTGATGACTTCATTAGACAACCTAGATTGCTGCTCACTAATGATTGGACAGCTGCAAAACAGGAGCAGATCTTTGACTCTCCCATTGGTTAAACCTACCAACGACCTTCAACTGTTTAAGTCCCGCCTCCACTCACTTACGATTGGACTGCCGTGGAGAAAATGCAGTTCTATTGGTTCATTTTATTTTACAGAAAAATCTGGGATCAACTCTTTAGTTGATTAATTGGTCCGATATGACGGGATTGTGTGTGTGTGTGTGTGTGTGTGTGTGTGTGTGTGTGTATATATATATATATATATACACACACACACACACACACACATATATATATATATATATTTTGTGAAGGGTTGGTCGCACATGGAGGACGCGGACAACCAAGTCCCAAAGAAAGTATTCTTTAATAGTGGCTCTGCCGCAACAAAGGATCAAAAGAAATAACAAACAAACAAAAAGAATAAACTGGAAGCAGGTCTCTTTACAGATGTAAAATAAACAAAACACAAACTGATTTTAGTTGTCTCGCAGCAATGTCCACAAGCTCCTGTTCATTAACTGTATCTCCAGTGCTTCTCTCCCAGCAGGTTACTTCTAGATTTGTATTGTGTTTCACCACTCGGTTCAGACGGTCCAAGCAGTCTCTCGAACACAAAAAATAAACCTTTTTAACCCTCCTATTATGTTCAGATTTTAGGTACATCTGTTAAGCTTTGGGTCATATTGACCTGATGCAATTTCAAACTAATTTAAACAGTCTTAAATTGATTAAATGTTTTTATTTGTAAAGGTGATACTCATTTATGCTCTTTTAGTCCAGAAGCTGTGATAAAACTTGTCTGACTGCCAACCTGGAGCTCCTCATTTTGGAATGTCTTTACCAGTGAGATGCTGTTACAGAGAAAATTAAGCTCTGCCTTGTAGATATATATTGTTTGTTTTTTGTTTATGAATATCTCCAGACAGGTGCAGCCATTTCCGGAGATAATAATAAAATATAATAATAATAATAATAATAATAATAATAATAATAATAATAATAACAACAACAAATTAAATAGGTTTGTTTTATTCCTGCACACAAATCTACATTGATAAATGCCACGGGTCACCGTGACCCAAAATATATTATTTGTATACATGACCTGTTCTAAAAAAAATAAACATCTCAAAGGTTCTGATTTCTGTGTATTAGTTCATGTCCCCAACTTAGAAAAAGTTAAAATATTATACAGAAAATGAAAAGAAAAATAGCATTTAAGCTAACTGGAAACTAGATTTGGGTCAAATAGACCCGAAACCTAATAGGAGGGTTAAAGGATCTCTATTGCAGCCCAGATAGGCCACAGGTACTGACTAAAAGAGGCAATTACTAATTAATAAGCAAACTCTGTTTCCTATACTAGCAGCACCTGTATCATACAATGAACTCCTCAAACTCATGTCAGGCTGATTCAAAGCCAGCCAAAGATCATTCCAGCGGTTTCTTCCTGTGTGGACCGGCTTGGTTTCAGCCTGTCACGAACGCCTCCTGCTGGTTGTTATTGTGAGCCAGCTCACAATATCTCATTATATTAAACTGTATTTTTACGCTGTGCAAAATTCTTAGACATGTTGCATTTTTCTACTCAGATGCATTATGAGCATCAACAATTTACTCAAAGCCGCCACTAGTGTTTTCTCCTGTTAGCACAACCTTGACTTCCATAAAGAATAAAAAACATTGAGTGAAATAGCTCGCATCAATCGATTTTAAAGGTGCGGTATTCAACGCATAATCAACAAATACAGAAAAACATTCATCTATAAATAGACAAACCCAGGACTACAAGACCCAAAAAGCTGTCTAATAAAGATGAGCGATACTTAAAGATATCCCTAAGGAATAGAAAGATGACGAATTGACGACAGAACTGGCAGAAGGCACTGGTGCCATTATCCATCAGATCAACAGGGCAAAGATCACTCTTGAAAATCAGGACTTAAAGGATGTGTTGCAGTAAGAACACCTCTTAAGAAAGGGGAACAAGACTAGAAGGCTAAAGATGAACCAGAACACAGAAACTGGAACAACGGTCAAAGGTGTTTTGGACTGGGGATGGATGGACAATACAACACCAGTTCTGTTGTCAATTCAACGCTTGTCTTCTTTTTATTCCTTAAGGATATTATCTTCAAGTATTGTTCATCCTTGTTAGACAGCTTTTTGGGTCTTCCAGTTCTGGATTTGTCAATTACAGATGATGTTTATCGGTACTTGTTGATTATGCTTCAGATACCACACCCTGAAAATCAAGTAATGCAAGCTATTTCACTCAATGTGCTTCCTTCTTTATGCAAGTCAAGGTTGTTATACAGTATACAGTCATCACTCAGTTATTCGTTACCCAGATACATGTAAGTCGCATTTTACCAACCTTGTATTAAGAATAAAATCAATCCCTATTATATATAGATATACACATACGTAAAACAAATTAATGCACTTACCTGTCATACGTGATTTCTGACTCTGTCACCAGTTATCCAATACAAAGCCCATCTCTTCGATGTTACAATTTATCTGATAAATAAGATTATCATGTCAAAGCAACTAAGCTGATTTCAAATACTGTAACAAAATAATAAATCACTGCCATTTCAACTAATTAAGATGTTACTAATTTGAAGAGGGGAACAAAAAGCTAAACTTGCGCCACAGGTATTTTGTATTCTCTTTTTTGAGCTGGTACAACTCTCAAAGGATGCTTGCTATTTTACAGATGTAAAAGTAAGCATGTCATTTTCTGTGTAAAAAAAAAACACTCCTGCGTAAGCACACAATGCAGCGTTTTGATTATTTCAATCATTCCCTTTTCGGGGGTACAATTGCATACACACAGCGTTTATACAAATGAAGCGTAGCATTTATCTACTTAAATGACTACAATTTTAGTTTGACATTACCTCTTTTAATAATGCTAAAGACTATTTTGTTATATTTCTAGTCATGCTCTGCTTAAATGTTCATTTAATTTGGGAAATGTTATTGTGTTGAATTTTAATACACGGTTTGCAAAAAATGTAGACAAAGCTCTTATTCTGATTACAGGTGAGAAAATGGACTTAGAGGGGAAAAAATTATGTCAGTGTTTCAGTGCAACAGCATGTGTGTGCACTGTGGTGATCTGGTCTATACTGTGTGGTCTATATTTGTGTATTGACCAGGCTGATGATCTATACTGTGTGCGCATTGGCCAGACTGATGATCTATACTGTGTGTGCTTTAGGGTAGTGGTCGAGAGGGGGTCCTGGGGCACTAAAAACACTAACTGTCCCAAATGTTGCAGTAGTGACTTTAAAACATTTTGTATACAAAGCTAACATATTTAGATTTAACATCTTATTTAATAGCTATTAAGTTCGTAAAACTTTCAAATAATTCTTGAAATAGAGGTATTTTAGGAAAAATTAATCTATATGGTATTTGACTAGAAAAGGTGTACAATGAGTGGCCACTTATACCCATCAGGTGCTCAGAAGCACAAAGCAGCAAATAAAAGGGCAGAAGTAGAGAGGAAGCAACCAAAACTTAGTGTTTCCTTCAATAGATCATTAAATCCTCCAGCTGAAAAAGTAAGATGCATCTGAAGTTGTTACTTTTTTCTTTTATGCACATCATTAACAGTAGAGGTTTAAGTTAAATATTTTTGGTCAGTTATTAGAGATTTCTGATTTTTTTTTTTTGTTAAAATCACATTTTAGATTTACTTTTTATAACTTTACTTCCATTTAGTTCAATATTAAATATTACATTTCAAACAACTGAAAGTTGCGACATGAACTGAAATGTAGTAGCAAAATAAATTATTTTTTAAATTATTTCTTTAGGTCATTGATGCAATGAAGCGTCAGGTGCAGTCAGTGAAAGTTCCATTGGGGAAGCGTCAGGTGCAGTCAGTGAAAGTTCCATTGGGGAAGTGTCAGGTGCAGTCAGTGAAAGTTCCATTGGGGAAGTGTCAGGTGCAGTCAGTGAAGGTTCCATTGGGGAAGTGTCAGGTGCAGTCAGTGAAAGTTCCATTGGGGAAGTATGAGGTGCAGTCAGTGAAAGTTCCATTGGGGAAGTATGAGGTGCAGTCAGTGAAGGTTCCATTGGGGAAGTATGAGGTGCAGTCAGTGAAGGTTCCATTGGGGAAGTATGAGGTGCAGTCAGTGAAGGTTCCATTGGGGAAGTGTCAGGTGAAGTCAGTGAAGGTTCCATTGGGGAAGTGTCATGTGCAGTCAG
The DNA here is from genome assembly GCF_017654505.1 of Polyodon spathula. Classification (NCBI taxonomy): domain Eukaryota; kingdom Metazoa; phylum Chordata; class Actinopteri; order Acipenseriformes; family Polyodontidae; genus Polyodon; species Polyodon spathula. The sequence continues at coordinate 24,456,912 of NC_054536.1, forward strand.
TGAAAGTTCCATTGGGGAAGTGTCAGGTGCAGTCAGTGAAAGTTCCATTGGGGAAGTGTCAGGTGCAGTCAGTGAAGGTTCTTCGCTTGCTACTCCAGAATCCCCACTGACATCTACAGTTTCACTGAGCAAGTCTCCTCAATCTTTAGAAGTTCCTAAATCTCAACCTTCTCAGTCACACAACAGACATACAGGGCAGTTCTAAAACACCCTATTATGGTCCATGTCAACCAAAACTGATAGAATACCCTAACAACAAAAGTAATAGGAAATTCAGAGCCATTTATTTTGAAGCTTTTACTTGGTTAGAGTACTCAATTTCACAAGATGCAATATATTGTTTTTGTTGTAGGCATTTTGCTGAATCTGCAGTTTGAATTCCATAGTGTAGACCAGGTTCTCTGTGCCACCAACAGTCTATCAGGTCAGCTTTAATCTAAGTGATGTTTTGATTTCAAAAGCATACTTGCTCATCGAGTCAGCCAGGAATGAATTACAAAGCATGCGGTCTAATTCATCTTTCTCTAGCCTTTCTGATGCAGCAAAGTCTTTTGCAGTCTTATGATATTGAGACAGCTTTAGAAATGGATGCGACTAAAGGTCAGAGGTGTCTAGACAAGTTCAGAAGGTGTCATCACGACTGAAGCAGTTTCGCACAGACTCCACAATTGGAAAGAATACTGTGGAGAGTTCTAGCAGCACATCTCTTTCTTTTGAATTGAAGGCCAAAATAGAATACTTTGAAATGGTAGATAGGTTTCTTTCAGAATTTGATAGGCGCTTTTCTGAGAATATGCCTCTTCTGAAAGCAATTTCAGCACTGGATCATGATATAGATTTCTTAAAATGTAAGCATCTTTCTCTTTCTCTCGTTGCACATTCTTACCAGAGCACTAGTGTGGATGAACTTACTGTTGCCAAGAGACACATTTCTGAAAAAAATGAAAAGCCAAAGCATCTGTTTCAGCTGTTCAAAGATTTGCAACCACTCACTGCACAGCACTATGTGCACAGCAAATAGCACATATAGGAACACAGAAGAGCTGTAGTTTTGTTAATGTGATTTACAAATAATAATTATGAAATAATATATGTTTATGTCTTAAGAATATTGTAAAAATCACGCTATTGTGCTAATTTCATGATTTCCATGCAGCCCGTGAAATCGTGATTTACACAGGGCCTTTTTGTTATGTTTTGTTTTGTTTCTGCACAGACTTCCCTGCCCCTCTGTTACCAGTCAGGAAGCAACCAGTGCAGCACACAAACAAACTAGATACTTATAAAAACCAGGTGTATTAGTACAAAAATATTTTTAAAAAAAGTAAACGTCAAGAAATAATAAAAATAAACATGCGATTAACGCACATTAAAAAAAAAAAAAAAATTATGTATAAAGGATTCCTCAGTCTGTTCAGACCAATACATTAAGATTGCTGCCTACTTTACCCCAGTTGCCAAAATAGCATGCTCCTTAAAGTTTTATGAGTAAGGACTGTCATCTTAAAGAAATAAAGGGATAAAAAAGCCATACCTGTCTTTCCAGCTGTTTTTCATGCCCAGCTATCCAGCACAGCCTAAACCCCACATGTGTTCAGCCCATTCAGCATAGGCTGTTGATTTGGCTGCAAGGTAAAAAGTCCCATGTTAGTTATTGACAAATGAAATACTGTAAAGTAAGTGCTAAAAGAACAGGGGCAAAACTTCAGAAACTTACAACTGATATGAACATATTTCAATACCCAGGGAGGACATAGACTGTCACAGCTATGCCCTTTAAAACTTTGGAGTGAGAGCCTGAAATGTAAAGTTGCAAGACCTGCTGACAAAAAGCATACTGCAGCGGCAACATTTTATTTACATGGCTGGGTCTAAATACAGAGCCTGATTCACGGGTTCAGCTGAAAATTGCTTTTTGGTTTTCTGTGTGCAGCTACTGTTAGCTGTGTCTTACATTTTCTAGATTGTTTTACTAAAATGAATCTTTTCAAAAAGCTCGGAGCCTACCCTCCTTCAGTACACTCAGCACACACAGTCTGACAGCCGTAAATCAGCCATCGAAACTCCTGCAGCCAAGAATCCTTCCATCAATTCCAAATGAACATTAAGAATATTTTCCATATGAATATATGGGGATTTTCCATCAAAAAGTTTTTATTTGGCCGAATTCAAGAATTAAAGTTTTTCAATAGCTTTCAAAAAAGGATAATTAATCCCAGCAGCTATATTATTTTGTGAGTCGTTGTTATCAACACACTGGGAGAAATATGGGGGTGGGGGTGGTCTTAAATGCTTTCTGGTTTACAATAATAATAATAAAAAATAAAGAAGTAGTATATAAAGGAATGGAAAAATGATACCTTGGGTAAACTTCAGACAAAGTCACAATTATTTTACTTTAGTACTGACATGTAAAAGGACAAAATAACATTATTCTCTCAAAAAAGGCAGGCGATCCTTGTCAGCACTGCAAGCAATAAAAGATAGCAGAAGTCCATGTCAAACGTGTCATGCAGGAACAACCAAAGGCAGCTGAATCTTACAGTGAAGTAAAGGGCACCTGCTGATGCAACAGCAGACATTTACTCAGCACATTGAACACCATGGCCTCAAAAGTTAGCACTGCTATGCTAGTGCTACATATTTATCAGAAAAACACAATGCCACTTTGACATCACAAGCAAGCAAGATTAACCAATCAGCTGTGAGTGTGAAAAAGGCCAATGGATTTGAAGTAACTTTAGATATAATCATATGAAAGATTGTCAATATTCAGCACCTCTACTGACAATGCAAGATACAGTGCTACCTAGTCATAACGTGAGCCGGTACAGTGCGCAATCGTTTAGAACACGGCAAGGTTGTGGCTCCCATTTCCCCCCATAGTACTATAATGGCAGACAGCAAAAAACAAAAAACTTTCTGTTAAAATGAAACTCGATGCAGTGGACAGAGTCAGAAAATGTGAAACTCAGCAGCATTTTGCAGAATCTACATTGCATGGATGATTAAAAGACAAAGAAAAACTAAGAGGTTTTCTCCAAACAGGGCTGCTCTAGAAAAAAAAAAAAGTTGACACTCTGTTAGTTTTTACCCAGAATTCCTAAACATCATAATTTTGAAAGCAAACCTCAACAAAAGATCCTTGTTACATTGAAATAAATAAGGCCGGCAGATTCTACAGTTCGAAGAACACATTCTGAGGAATCACAGACTAAAATCTTTCTATCTATGGAGGTCAATTTATGGACTTGGCAGTTTAGTGTCTTTGGAATCAAAGTTTGTACAGGAAGTTTCATTCTCCAGCCAGTACTGTCCAGACATTGGTTTAAAAATAGTACTTAGATTTGCCTGATCAAATTAAACCCACAGAAATTTACTGTGTTTGCTCTCTATGCAAACATCAAAAGAATTCCTTCCAACTTTATTTCTTTTCCTACATCAAGTGGCTTTCATCCAATATTCATCTTATAATGGGAATTCTCTAAAAGTGGCACTTCTAGTGTGCAATTCACAAACATTCCTCATGCCAAGTACTTAACTGGGAGAAAATACAATACAGCTTGCAGCCTGAGTGGAGCCATTGCTGCATCCATGTACTTTGAAAATGTGTGGGGTACCAGCGAGAGGCCAGATGGTAGCATGCAGAATTCATATGTGTTGCCTTGAAAGGTTAAACGCAGATACTTTCTGTGCGGGGGACGGATCAGGACATGGAAGTAGGCGTCTTGCAGGTTGATCGATGTGAACCAGTAGTCCGGTTGGACGGACTAGAGGATACGTTTTGCTGTCAACATGTTGAACTTCCTCTGTTTGAGGAACAAATTGAGGACCCTGAGGTCCAGAATAGGTCTGAAACCACCGTCCCTCTTGGGCACCAGGAAGTATCTGGAGTAAAGCCGCTTAGGGCATCGCTTGGATCTACCACGCATACAGCGTTCTTCTGTTGAAGACTGGCGATCTCCTGCTGAAGGAGTATCGTGCTTGCTGGTTCGACAGTGGTGAAGAGCACACCCTTGAAGGGTGGTGGACCTAAGTGGAATTGCATAGTGTATCCGTGTCTCATCGTCGATAGCACCCAGGAGGGGGCGGGTCTTTCTTAGGCCCCGGCCTCGGTCTCCAGCCGGAGAACCGGTTACCCCTGGCCGGCGGTGGTCCCTTGCCGCCAGCTCTTCCTCTGCCTGCTTGTCTGTTTTGGGGTGGCGGGCGGCGTTCAGACCCTGTTGCCTCTGCAGGATGTGAAAGCCACCTTGGGCACTGGCGGTAAGCAGGAAGGTGCGAGAACTTCGAAGCGACCTCCGTGGCCTTATGGGACCTTTCAAGGCTCGCATCAATGGTCGCTCTGAATGTCCCAGTGTAATGGGGGCATTTAATAGCGCTACCTTCTCGGTCTCAACGACCTTGGCCTGGGTTAGCCAGAGGTGTCTGCGCACGGCTACCAGCGCCGCTAGAAACCTGCCTGATGCCTGATCTACCTCCCTCATTAGGTCGGTCAACGCTCTTGTTACTGCCAGTAACTCCCCTATGTCCGCCTCCGTTGCCCGCTCCTGCAGCTTCTCAGCCAACTGTGTCTGGTACAGGACCAGTATAGCCATTGCATTGGCCACCCTGGCTGATAGTGCCGCTGACATATACGCTTTTTTCAGCATGGCGTCAGTCATTCTGCATGGCTTGGACGGGCAATTCGGGTCTTTGTCCCCTCTGGTGAAGGTACATCCTTGCACCAGTACTGTGACCGTGTCCCCGGTGGTGGAGAACGTGCCTAAGCCTGCTTCTTGGGCTCCTGCAGTGTGTAGCAAGGCCTCTGCTGTTCTAGAGGCCTAGGCTGGGTTACTCCAGGATGAGCAAACCAGCTGAAGAAAATCCTGGCACAAGGGGAGGGCATGCTGTGGGTACCCTCTCTTCTGTAGAAAGAGGTTCCCCTTTCCCTCCTGTTCTGCCGGCCAGGGAACATCTGTGGCTGCAGCTGCATGCTGCATGAGTGCCCGGAACTCTTCTCTTTGCGACACATGCGGCAGGGGCGGTAAGGAGCCCCCCCGCTGTGGCTTGCCCAGACACGTCCGACCTCGACGCTGTAAAAGACAGCTCGCCTGGGATAGGAGGTCTATGCGCTGGGGATGGGGAGCGAGACTGGGGAAGTTGGGGCTGCCGGTGGTAAGGGGCAATCTGCCCTGAGATTTAAGCAGGGTCTCCAGCGTTGTCTGCTGAACCCTCACAGTCTCTGCCAGCTCCTGAAAACGCCACTCAGCTGAGCTTGGGCGTCTCTGAGTCAACTCCGACGGGGAGCATCTGCGCCTGCGTGGTGACCGCCTGTTCCCTGTTGAACGCCCGGTCGAGCGGTACTGCCTTGGCAGTGACCACCTCACTTCCCCTGAGAAGGAGACTCAGTTGGGGATAGGGCTGCTCTCCAGCGCATAGTTCTATTGGAGAACTTTCTGCATGGAGAGCAGTCCAACTCACCTGCCAGTGCTTTGGCTGCATGGTCTGAACCCAAGCTTCGCTGCACACTGGTCGCAATGGTCCATGCGTAGGCGGGGATGCTGCGCTCGGTGCCGAGAGGAACCATGATCAGTGCCGAGCAGTCGGTACCTCATCTTTTGGCACCGAGGGGAGAGCGGCGAGGGAGAGCGCAGTCGATGCTGAGCGGTTGGTGCCAAGTCAATCTGTGCCAACAGGTAGCACGGTCGGTGCAGGGCTGTAGACAGCGCTGAAGGTGGTCACACCGGTGTCAAGTCAATCGGGGGCCGGGTAGGCGCTGGTTCAAGCCTGAAGTCGGCAGGTAGAAGTGTGGTCAATGCCGGGCTGTGTAGCTGATTCAGTCGGCGTGAACGCAGAAGGCAAGCGCAGCCGCGCTAGGAAAGCCAGAGGCTTGAGAGGGCCGCAAGGCCTGAGCTGTTTTTAGCTGATTAAATCAGCCCACGGGGTCTCCTTACAGCACCACAACAGCTCCCGACACGGAATAGCATACCAATCGCAAAAGAGGGGTCTAAACCAGCTGTAGTCAATAAACTGACAAGAATTAGGCAGGAGCACTCTCAATAACACTCGAAAGCGTGATTTTACCATGGAAGAAAATAAATTTGATGGTATTAAACCAACAAATCAGCCAAATTTGGACAAAGAAAGCACACAGCAATCTGTGACCTGTCTCAGTGGAATGAGAGAGAAAATGGCGATATGTTACTGTGAGGACGTCCCTCTTCAGCAGAAGGTGGGAGGGACTTCCCCCTCATAACAGGGCCCTGATAGGGCAGCTTTTTTATATATGCTCAGTGATTAGTGGTCGGAGAGCTCTTCCCATTCGGTAATTGTTGTCATTCCTTTGAGAGAGAATGGAAGAAAGGTTTGGTGCTTGAGTGAGAGAGAGAGTAGCCAAAGGCAGTGTTAAATGCAGTACGTCTTAAAAAAGAGACATCAGTAACCAGCCAGGTTTATTTTGGAGGCGAGGGTCATGGCCGACAGTGACTAAATACATACAGTACCTGTAAATAATAAACCATGGAGTTTCAGAACTGCAATCCCTGTCTCTGTCTGTCTTCATTTTCACAAAACTTTACTTTATGTTACTATAGTTTTTAAATTAAAAAATACATTTGTTTTTACAGTTTTGTATGTATATATATATATATACCTGTTAATGCAATAGTCTCTTTTGAAATGTGTATTTTATTAGTTTTTCATTTAAGTAGTGCTTTATCGTGAAAAGTTAGAAAATAAACCCTTTTATGTTTAATTGTTCATTTAAAAACGGTGTTTCAGGTGTGCAGATGTTTGCTATGACGTGCTTGAATAAAACTTTTGTAACCGTCATAATGACTGCCTGCAGCGGTTTTAGGTGTATAACCGTGGCGGTCTAGTGTTAACATTGTTTTAATAATAAAAAATGCTATATTTTAACAGAAGTAATTTCAATCCAAACTATCATTGTTCATTACTGTTAACATTTTATGTCCAAAAGCAAAGCAAAACATTTGAATTAATCGCACAAATCCTGACTAATTTAACTATTGTACTAAATTCAGCTTCTTTTTACATAATATTGCCATAAAATCCAAACACAACATGCTATGAAACAAAATCTAAATTGGTTGATTTAAAAGATTTAAAAAAATAATAATAAATCTTTTGCCTTAACTTTTTTAAATCAAGAAAACATGATTACAATATACCTACTTCTGATTTGGCTTGTCCAACAGCGAATGTAGAGGCCTAACGTGTGTATCCTAGCAACGCGCTAATCTACCGTACTAGCACTAAAAGAAGAGCACAGTCAAACAGTCAGGGTTTTAATGCAAACCGGCAACAGAAGACTTCAAACTAGGTTCTAATTTGATGCATCGATTCACCAATATGTAATCGACACTCTGGAAATTTAAGGACAGATGATCAATAATCGATGCATCGATTAATTGTTGCACCCCTAATAATCAGAGGATGACTCAGAATCAGAGGCAGAGCCACAATAAATGTCTTGTTTAAATTTAAAGCAAATTGTAAAATTGTTGAATTACTAGTGTTGGAATATTTTTTCAAAATTGTATAATGCAACAAAAATAATGTATTTAAAAGGGTTAATGCGTGGCCGAAGGTTTCTCACAGATATTATACACTTTCTCAGTCAAAACGTCAAGTTTCTGAGTATCTAAAAAGCTTTGAGGGAACACTGTTCCCCACCCACCTCCTGTCCTCTGCTCACTCACTCCCCATCACCCTCGGCAACCCCTATTAATCTACCCTCCTTCTCCTCCCTCTCACACTCTGAACTTTGCTCTCTGTTCTACAGACATAAACCCACCACGTGTGCTCTACTCCCTTTCATTTCCTCTCTTCAACACCTTTCTACTCTCTGGTGGTTTCCCCTCTGCCTTCAAACAGGCCTGCATCACCCCCATCTTAAAAAACCCTCCCTTGATCCCTCATCCCTCCAGAACTACCATCCCTTCTCCCTTGCCTCTCTAAAACCCTCGAGCAAGAAGTACATCACCAGCATTCTGCTTTCCTGTCAAAACATTCTCTGCTCGACCCCCTCCAATTAGGCTTTTGCCCGGTACTAAAACTGCTCTTCTCTCCACCACCAACTCTCTACTCTCTGTCTGTGCCGCCTCCCTCTCCTCGGTTCTAATTCTCTTCGACCTCTCTGCTGCACTTGACATAGTCGACTACTCTATTCTCCTGTCCTGACTTGCTGACCTGGGACTCTCGGGCACTGCTCTTGCCTGGTTCTCCACCTCCGTGCACTTGCATCATCTTAAACTCAACCTCTCCGAATCGGACCTCCTTTTCTTCCCCCTCTTCCTCCCCCACTGCTGATCTCTCTATCTCTATTCCCCTTGAATCCATATCCTCTCCCTCCTTATCCACCAAGAACCTCTGTGTCACCCTCGACCCCTCCCTCTCCTCTCAGCACATCTCTACTTTGGCATGCTCCTGTCTCTTCTACCGCGGCAACATATGCAGAATTCACCCCTTCCTCACCAACTACTCCACGCAGCTCCTAGTTCAGGCCCTGGCACTGTCCCACCTTGACTACTGCAACTCCCTTCTGGCCGGCCTCCCTGCCTCCACTCCAGCTCATCGAAAACTCTGCTGCCCGCCATGTCTTTCCCCTTCTTCGTTTCTCTCACGCTACACTGCTGCTCCACTTCCTCCACTGGCTCTCTATCGCAGCTCAGATCCAATTTAAAACTCTTATACTCGCCTATCCCTGTCTCGACCTTTCTGCTGCCTCCTATCTCCAGACTATTATTTCTCCCTACACCCCCTCTCGCCTCCTCCGCTACCAACATTAGCTGTACCCCCCATTCCCCCACTTCCAGATCTCGCTCCTTCTACACCCTTGCCCTTCAGTGGTGGAATGACCTACTCATGTATCTCATAACTGCTCAGTCCCCGACCACCTTCCTGCACCTCCTCAAGAAACATCAGTTCAGACAGCATCTCTAAACCTCACAACTCTCGACTATACTGACTATAAGGCATCTGTATTCATGTTTTTTATAATTGCTCTTATTGAAAATCGTTCTTATCCATTTATTATACTTACTACATGATCTTAATGGAATTTACTCTTAAGCAAATATTTTTACTATAAGTTTAACTGCTCTTAGTCGAACTCGCTCTTAAATGGAAATTTACTGTATTCTTTATTTTGCTCTTATTTGAATCTGATATTATTTTACTCTACAACTGCTCTTACCTGTAACGTGATATTCTGTAATGTGATATTTTGTAACAACTTTAAGTCACCCTGTTTAAGGGTGTATGCTAAGAAATAAATAATAATAACAATAATAAAGCTACTAATAATAAACATGCCCAGTGGTTAATGTGGCAAAACGATTAATTTTTATTGAACAACACCAGTAATGAAACTTGACAAAGAATCACAGATACCAAAGTCTACCAAAATGTAAAGATAGTATGAAAAATTCATAGTCTGCATCACAGATAGGGGTGATAGATTCAGTTTCATTTAAACTTAAATTTATAGTTTAAACAATAAAATAAAATTAACACAATATGAGAAAGTGCTATTCCTTATTTTAAAACAAATAGCTTTTTTAATAGAAATGACTGCGTTTGTCTATAAATAGGGCTTCTGATTTTCTGTGTTTTACCCCAGCTTTTCTACTGTCCTTTAAAAATGCAGCTGATACTAAGCCACTCGTGTATCTCAATCACAACTGAGAAATGCATTAATAGTAAAATTGATTTAGTTTATGTTTATTTTCTGTGTAACAACTAAATGGGCTTTTAAATCGTACGTCTTTTTCATTTAAAAGCAGAAGTGACTCGTCTTTATTAATCTAAATACAGTTATTCATAACTATTGTAATAAAAAGTGTGTCCAGCATAATATACTTTATTTATCCATTATAGCTTTATAATAGTGTAATCTCTTATTAACATGCTGCGATCTCGTTTGTACAGTCTAATGGTTATTTACAAATTAAGGCTTGGCCAATTTAAAAGCTCATTTAGTTGTTTCACAGACACATACGGAAATTAAATAAATTTTACTATTAACACGTTTCTCAGTTATAATTAAGATACACAAATGGCTTAACAGGTATCAGTTGCATTATTAGAAGTAGAGTATACAGGTCAGGGTAAAACACCAAAAATCAGAAGCCTCATCTATAAATAAATGTATAAAAACAGTGAAGCAATAACAACAACAACAACAATAATAATAATAATAATAATAATAATAATAATAATAATAATAATAATAATAATAATAATAATAATAGCAGCAGGGTACGATAATGGTCTGTTTTTATTAAACAGAATTAAGAGCATGAATTGTATTAATATAGAAATGTTATGCAGTCCAATTATTCAAAACACTAAAATCTCTCCTACTTACTGTACATAAGAGACAATAACTAGTTATTTTCACAACAAACTGGACTTATTCCAAGTACAGTATCACGTTAATTCAAAGAAAAACTTGTGACATTAAAATAAATAATAATTATAATTTACTAATAGCGACCGTTTTTACGTGTCTAACTGTGGCAGCAGTAGAAAAAAAGATGACAAAAAAAATTAACTTTAAAATGTTTTTTTTTAAAGGTATTAAACAATCAGGACTCTGTCTCAGACCAACAGTTGCAAACTGAACCACCATCTCCTTCGGTAGGATGAAAACTAGAAAACAAAGCAAAAAAAACAAAACAGCAACATGACCGACACAGCATTCTGCAATCTGGCTCACCAAAAGGCATTAACTTGTTGAATCCGGTCTCCTCCACAATTGAAATTGGTTGCATGTCAGTTGCGATCATCTCAATAATCAACTATGTTATGTTTTCAGCCTGTTTTATGGTATTTCCTAGCACTACTAGTTGTTTGTCCAAATTTCACATCCTCTGCGCTAGATCCAGCACGGGTGATAGCAGCAGATATTGTTTGTACATGATGTTTTACTGTCATATGGTTTAACATTGTTCCTGTACTGCCGCTGTAACTAAGCTCTGCAGAGCACAGCCTACATTTTAGCATTTGGTCTCCCTTTTAACTGTAATACGCCCAGACAGGGCTTTGCTTAGTCTAGTCACGTGAGCAAAAGCATGCTGGACATTGGGAGGTGACTATCCAGTGACAACGATGCCACGAGACAAAGGTGAAAATAACCTCTGAGCAGCCACTGTTTGCAGACACCCTGTTGTTCTTAATATATGACTTGCAAATTTTTCACAAAGTTTAAACGATTAAGCAAAATTTAAAATGTTTGACTGTTAATGTTTAAACTGTAGACGATTAACACCCTGTGACAGAGAGCGAATAAATCCTAGTAAACAATCTCCCTCCCGACCTGTGAGGGCACGGTATAAGAGGAACAGTGTGCCACGGACTGGATGGTTTGGCAGTTCATTCTAGGGTCAGTTGGAAGTCAGCCATCCAGAAAGGGGGTGGAGTCACAATATCAGAAGTCATCGCCTCAATGCAGTAGGCGATGTCTCAGTCATGGATTGGAGGACATTTGATTGCCCCGGACTACACCACTGCACTACTGTTTCACTAATTACTGTAAAATTCTCCACTTGCACTAGTAGCACTCACTATTGGACTTGCGATTGTGTGTGTGTATAAAGTGTGTGTCTTTATTAGTGTTATTATTTCAGGACTGAGCCCTGTGGGTTTTGTGCCATATATATCTTTGTGTAGGGCCAGTTACTTTATTTGTGCTGCAAATAATAAAGCTGCTTTTCACCGTGAACTATGTTCTGTTTGTTATTACTGAGCAGTAAACCACCTCTACGCCTGAGCACTGCAAACCACTTTGCCACACACCCCTAATCACTGGTATGGCCAAAAACAATGTGCCACTTAAGAATTCTTGGTGGTAAATCTTCCTCCCAACCTGTGAGGGTGCTAAGTAACAGGACTACTTGACCTGACACTTCGTTCCGAGGGTTAAAAGGAAGTCAGTCATGTAGAAAAGAGACAGAGCTTCACTACACTAACTCATTGATCCAGAAGAGAAATGACGGGGCAGCCGCGGATTACAGAAGCGGCTGCAATCTTTTACCAAGGGGTTATGAGTGACTGTATAAATAGGGGTCGAAGCAATGTTATCTGTTCCTTTGTTTGGTTTATGAAAAGTGACCCGGAAGGACCTACGTTTTGTGTATCCATATCACGAGTGTTTGTTTGTTCTGTCTATTTGTTACTTGTTATCACTAGACAGCTAACAGATTCTGAGCTGTCACAAGAGGTCAGCACAAACCTGGAACAGCACTGCACTGTATCACAAATAAGTGTACTTGCACCACTAGCACTAGCACTAGCACGGACTTGTGTATGGGTTTTGTGTGGGTGTATAATAAAAACAGGACTATTATTTGGAGGGCAAACCTGGGGATTATAAATTAAGTAATACACACTGTTGTAATACTTACCTTCATTATTGTTTACTGTTTGTTTTGCTGTCAGGCACTGGACACAAAAATGTCATTTAACAAACTTTGCACCTGGATTATATTTGTCTGTTCATTGATCAGCTGCACCTGCACACTATCATATCCCCTTCTAAGAATCCTTGCTAAGAAATAACTTTGTTAAGCCCCTAAAGGTAGCAAGTCTGCAGTCAAATTTGTAATTTTACCAGTAAAGGTTCTCACTGTTTTACTGGAAGTCACTTGTCTTTAAACTGTTTCCATGAACAGGGGTCAGTTTGTGAGTTTATTCAAACTCTGAAGTTACCTTTTTAAATACATTTTTTGTATCCTTCTGCATTCAGCACTTGGACACATACTGTAACCAACTACAATTCAAATACAGTGGTCAGTCGCATAATAGACTGTGGTGGGTCCAGAGTAAAGGCGAAAATGTACAAAGCCAATTAAATGAATCCTGTTTTAAACACCATTATACACAGCTGTAACAATGATTACCATATTTCCTTGAATTTAAGACGCCTTCAAATGTAAGACACAGCCCAAATTTACCATCCTCAATTTGAGGAAAAAATAAATCAAATAAATATGCATTTACAAAGATACAACCTCAATTATGCTGTTGTATTGTACAAAACTAACATGAACTGTTGTTGTAGATTAACCACGGAGCTCATTTATTGTGCTGGGCACTGTATAATACTTAAGATGGCGCCTCTGTCGTACACACACCACCACTCACTTATGGCATCACACATCCTGGCAACAGCACTCCACGGCATCAGACAACATGTAACCCAGCAACCACAACAGCATTGAACATTGCTTGGCATGTCGAAAAATACGGGGGTCTGATCAGCATTTCCGATCTGTCCAAGCTGGTAGTGTTTGTTAGAAATGCTGAAATTGTAAACATTTCTCTTAGAATTCCTCAGGCAGCTTAGTTTGTTTTTTTCTCAACAGTCTCACGTTGCTGCTTGCTAATTTTAATACATGCATCACTATGCTTTTTGAGAAGCAAAAAAATGTTAAAAGCGTGCGTCTTAAATTCGAAGGAATACAGTATATCCACACAATTACTGTTTTGAGATTCAGCTTTTATTAGGAAGCGCCTCTAAATCCTTTGTTTAGAAAGATGCAGGGTATTAGTGCTGTATACACTTACATTAGTGTCTGGTAATTTACACAGTTGCAAAATGCATAGGTTTACAAAAGAAAAAAAAAAATGTCCATTTGGTCAAACAATATACAAAAACAGAAAAGTAGAAAACTGAAGTTGCAATAGAAATGAAATGTGCCGTACTTACATTACTGTGTTGGAGCAAAAAACTCTTGAGTGCGGGTTTATTTGAAGGTTCACTTTTTAGCTGCCATTGCTATCAAAGGCCGGACAAGCAAAAGCAGAGTCAGATAGGTTTCGGATTGCTGTTCCAGTCAGTCCAATCCTCTCTGAAAAGCTCTCCACAGCTTCACTGTGGGAAACTAATGTTTCCGTTTCCTCGTCACTTTCTGGTTTGTTGGTGTTATTTCCATTTACTACATCCACAATCTCTTCATCATCTGAAAGATTATAGGCAGGATCTGCTTCATCACACTTCACCCACTCTTGAATTTTCATCCTCTGTAACGCACTCAATCACAAATCTTGTGCTATTTTATTCCTGGTAACTCCCTTTTCTAGAAGTGAAAGTATTTCCAACTTTTTTTTTTTCAATTTTAATCACAACTCGCTTTCCTGTCACCATTTTGCATTAGTGCTGTACACATGAGTGACGATGCTAAAGAGCTTGATCATGGCTGATAAAAGGTTAAAGCTGATACACGACTGATTACTGTACTGCATATCCTCAACTATTTATTAAACCAGACTGTCTTAATTTACTGGTAATTTTCAGAATCTGAACTTTAGATTTTATCCAGCCCTAAGTTACAGTGCACTTTAGTCTGGTAGCTTTGCCAAATAATGTTATCTTACTTAATGTTTATACAGTGTCTTCACTTGTGTCTAGAAACACAGTGAAAGCTGCAAACAGTTAATGATTTGCAGTATTCTGTGTTTTACATAGATTGCATAATATCCTTGGATTTTTTTTTCCTTCAGCCATAAATTTTGTAAAATAACTCATCTCAAAAGAAATAGGCTGCATATTGACCACAAGGAGACCAATCTCAATCTATCCGATTTAAAAATAAGTTAACATGCGTGAAACCCACACTCATAGCCATATCCATGGCAGAACTGGCAAGGAGTTGACATACATTGGACAATGCATGCGGAACATAGTAGATAAAGGAGTAGAACAATGAAATGAACCATTCCTCACCATTCAGCACCAAGAGAAGGGGTAAGGGGGTGAAAGAAGAATAAAAAAGTAAAAAGAAACTTCCTCAATGAAGATGTAGTTTTCAATTTGTCCAGCAAAGAATTTTCTTCTGATCAAGTGACACTACTAACTAAAGGTCTTTCTTTGGTACCAACTACTATTACATATTATTTTCTAGTTAAAATAGAGCTATTTAAGTTCTTCAGGAATATTTAAGTTGAACAGTTTTTTTGGATCTAAGACAATGCCTAAAGAACCAACAAACTATACCCATTTTAAACCTAAGAGTAAATGTATGCCATTTGTGACCAATGCTTCTGTTAATACTTTATGTAGATTGGTGGCGGGTGATATTGACGAGGAATTGACAAATCAAAATAATGATGATCCACATACCTATAAAATTAACAATTTGAATATGATCTAAAGAATGGCACTTAATGAGTTAATGACTGATAAAGAAATTATTATAACCCTAGCTGATAAGGGTGGTTCTACAGTTATTTAGGATACAATTACTTATGTTAACAAAATAAAGGCGATGTTATTGGATGATAAATTTTATAAACATCTAATTGGTTTTCAAAAAATAAATTGAGAAAATGTTACAAATGAGATTGGATAGTTCTTGGCTTTTGGAACAATAATTCAAATTCTTAATTACAGAAAATCCTATATTTTATATAATCTACCTAAAATTAAAAAAACGTTAATCGATTCCCAGAGATGACCAGTTGTAGCTGGGATAGGTTCATTGACTGAGATTGTTTGAGAAAGTTAAGGTCCCTTCACACTGAGCGCGTTGCATCAAATCGTTAGTGTCTAGCGTATTTTGACACAGTCACCTTGCTTTCAAGCCAAAGGCATTCAAATAATTAGATGCAAGAAATGGCAAATCTGTGCTGCACAAGAAGTCAAGATGTATTATTATTAAATAATATACTTATTAATTACTACTAGTTCATGTGCATGATCGAGCACTCTCCCTAAAAGAACACTGCGCATAGAATAAGTAAGAAAAAATACTGACATATTATTTATTATTATTATTATTATTATTATTATTATTATTATTATTATTATTATTATTATTATAATAATAATAATAATAATAAAGGAGCCTACATAACAATAATTACCCTACTGCTGACCTTTTAGGTTTCTCTACCTTTTCATTTCCAAACGCTGCTCCAAAAACTGCATTTGCAGCCTGTATTTTATGGTTTTATATTTTTTACTGCCTGTCCACTCTTTGCTTTTTCCTCCTTTTTCCCCCAGCCCTGAAGAAACTGGTCCCGCAAGCTCTTCCATCGCTTTTTAACTACATCCGAGTCACAAGACATGCAAAATAAGTAAAACGAGCAACAGTATAGTACTTTACTTGAGTAAAACAAGCAACGGTATAGTACTTTACTTGTGGCTCACAACAGCACTTTAACCAGAACAGAACCATTAATGTGTTGCATATTTTAACATGTAGGCTACAGTTGAAGTTCTTAATCATAAAAAACGAAGCTTTATACAACTATTCAGTTTAAAGATATAATTTGTGTTTAAAACTCACATTGTTCTCCACAAGTCAGTATTATGCATTTTGATGACTGTACATTTATGTATTTAGTGTCTGTCCTAAAATAAATAATGTAAAATATACATAAACATGAAGATTATATACATTATCTTTATACATGTATTCATTTAATTCAGATGGAGGTATTTTAACATGTCAGGTCTCATTTTGTATTGCTGTTAAAAATCCAATAAAGTTTTCTTTTACTGTAGCTATATTTGTTTCCATTATCTTTAAGGATATTTTTCATTTCAACAAT
The DNA here is from genome assembly GCF_017654505.1 of Polyodon spathula. Classification (NCBI taxonomy): domain Eukaryota; kingdom Metazoa; phylum Chordata; class Actinopteri; order Acipenseriformes; family Polyodontidae; genus Polyodon; species Polyodon spathula. The sequence continues at coordinate 24,473,469 of NC_054536.1, forward strand.
ATCTACTGTTTCAAATTGCTCAGTTTTATTAAGCCGATCTAGGTTTGTTAACAAAATACAGTCAGGGCTACCTGTTGATGTTTGTTGTCATGCCGACAAGGGGACGCGAGCTGCAGTGTGATTGGTTAGAGAAACAAATTTACGCAAGGTGGCCAGTGTGAAAACCTCCATAGGATACATTGTTTTTAAAAAAATTAATTATAAATAAAATAAATTATGTTTACAGATACACAGAACAGCAATGGGGACTCCTTTAGCACCAAATTATGCACATTTATTATGGGAAAATTAGAGAAATATTACATTTATAACAATAATCCTATAAAAGGTTCTGTAAAATATTGCACTTGGAACATTGATGATATCATTATGATTTGGTCCGATACTGAAGTTAATTTAAATGACTTTGTTAACTACATCAATACAAGAGTCGAGTCAACAACTTTCATTGTAGAAAAAAAAGTTTAAAAATCATTTGAGTACAACCGTATATAGAAAACCAACAGATAAAAATACTGTGTTATCATCTCCTTAAAGACAGGACTTTCAATTAGCCAATTATATAGATTGCACAGGATTTGTGATACAGAGGAGGAGTTTGAGAGACAGTCTAAACCAGGGCTTCTTGGGGGACCCCCTGTGGCTGCTGGTTTTCATTCCAACCAAGCTCTCAATTATTTAACTAGACCCTTAATTGAACTGATAATGTGCTTAATTAGACCTTTTTACTTGTTTTCAGCTCTTAAACAGCTGCAGTTCAAGTTACTTATCAAATGTTATAGCTACCTTGAAATATGAAACTGTTCTATAGCTGAAAACAAGAAAAAAGATCTAATTAAGCAAATTACCAGTTCAATTAAGGGTCTAGTTAAGTAACTGAGAGCTTGATGGAATGAAAACCAGCAGCCACAGGGGGTCCCCAGGACCAAGTTTGAGAAGCCCTGCTCTAAACACCTGCTGAATCATTTTTCAGTCATGGGGATATATAGAAGAACGGCTTAAGGTTGCATTTTATAAAGTCAAAAAAGTGTCAAGCGTGACAGTTTATTTGTTAAAAAATCAAAACAAAAACAATGTTCTGTTAATTACACATTACATTCGACCCTCTTTGTAATAAGATCAAATCAATAGTGACTAAACACTGGCGTATTTTTTCTTCTTAGATGTCTCTGGGTTCTGGCTTTCAAACTCCCCCTCTTTTTGCTTAAAACTACTCTTAAAACTATATTGGTGAAAGCAGATGTACATAAATCGAAAAGCAAAAGAGTGTTTACAATGGGATGCTTTCCATGTCATAACTGTGTTTCTTGTAAGAATCTCATAAAGTCTAGTTTTTTTAAAATTATCCTACGACTGGTAAAAAACGAAAGATCAAATATTGTATAACATGTAACACCACACATGCAGTTTATCTACTGACTTATCCATGTGGAAAGGGGTATTTGGGTAAAACCACTCGTCCATTATGAGTGGGTTTGGAAATTGGTTTATTAGTGTATCTATATAACTGGTTTATTTGAAGGATCAATGCTGGACAATAAATTGATGTTTGTAATTAAACTGAGGAATGGTTCATTTTGTATGTAAATTACACTGAGGTAACAGTTTTAGAATCTAAACGAAAATTGATGAACAAATATCCGTGATATACCAGGTGTGATAAATTAATTGGTAATTTGTGTTGTGTGCCCCTGAACTAACACTTTACTTAATTGTAATTACCGGTTAAACTCAGTGTATTTAAATTGAGGTACTGAAGCTGTGTATACACACTGATGAAGGATTTTTGGCTGAAACATAGTTGAGAATTTCCTTTTGAATTAGAATTGTAATCTGTTTGTTCTTCAAAAAAAAAATGAAGCTGTGAAATAAAGAATAAATAATGAAAATGTCTTTTTGGAATGAATTTGTTCTTCTTGTGAGTGCGGACCTTCGTCACATTGCTTTGAATTGATAATCATTTTTGGGTCGACGCACCAGTGAGTTAAAAGGGAAATTTGGAAATTGAGCGCAGTGGTATCTGTTGTATAAATTATTTTAAAAAGAAATCATTGGACAGCACATACAGGGGCCATTATTAAAGGGCAGTTATACAAAATTAGAGCTATCAGTAGGATAATGAATACTATCAGTAGGATAATGAATATCCACAGTATGCTCCAAATAGTATAGAATAAGAGATGGCAATGAACGGTTTAGTGGACTAGATAAATGTACAGACATCACCATATATCCACAGAATGTAATTTCTCAATCATTTATGCTAAATAATGTTAACACCAAGTTTCATAGCATACCAGTATGTAGAAGTGATTTTCCAGTTATGTGGACATGTGTGACATGCATATGTCTGCCTCTACTATATCTATGTCACCAGGGATTTAATTCCCTGTGGGAGATAAATAAACATTTAATCCCCTCCCTGTGGGACACAATGTCCAATGCCAGAGGGTTATATCCAAGCCCAGTTTGTCTCGGGTGCCCTTACAGTGCAGTCACAGTACAGGTTCACAATTCCACTGTGCCAAAAGCTTTGATGCTGCACTTGTAGACATAAAAGGAGGACACATCAATAAGACTAGGCCACTTTCAAATGTCATAAGTAGAGGTCTGATTCGCTTTCCTTAGCAAACAAATACAGGTAGTGAACTATGGTTTCCTTCTAGTAATGTTTTTGATTTAGCCATGCCACTCAACATAGCCTAATCACCACAATAGGCACTTATTTAAAAAAACATACCCAGCTGACAAACACAGCAAACATTCTGCACCCGCAGGACTTTAAACTACAGAGTTTCAAGAATGAAAAACACACCATGAATCTTAATTCCAAGTTTTAAAGAAACGTTATTTCTCTCGAACAAGCTTCAACACAAGCTGAGAAAGGGGTGCAGGTATAATTTCATGTAATATTTGTGTAATACCAGTTTGCTGGTCTGTTTTGAGTGTTTTCTTTCCTAAACATGTTCAGCTCTTCAGTGTTGACAGAGGAAAAAAAGGTACACCCTTGTCCCATTTTTTTTTTTTTTTTTTTAATGCTGTCCACGACATTTTGCCTGGCCCCAACCAGTTTTTTTTTGTTTGTTTGTTTTGTTTTAATTAGTTTACATTGCATCCTCTCCAGTGGTGGCACTTATCATAAATGAAAAGCATCATCATTTTTATTTCAAGACATTACTCCTCTTCTGTATTTTTTGGAATCACAAAAAACACACAATTACTAAGTGTTTCAAATCTGTCAACTTCCTTTTAGTGTCCCAAACCTGGAATTAACACACTACAACAGTGCCTGCACCTTTTATAGTCAATCACAGAACTAAAAGAAAAACCTTATTACTTATTATGCTTAGCGGTAGGACTAAAGCTGGCATTATAATGGTAACCAGTAAAAACACACTTTGTACATGCACCAAAAATAAATACATATATACAATTCTAATAGGCCTAGCAGAATCATGAGGATCATATTGGATGTCTTTCACAGCTGACTTTGTGTGTTCATCATTCTGGTTTTGCTGTCATTCTCCACGCACTTGAAAACTTATATATCTGATATTTTAGTTTGCATAATTGATCATTATTATACCATGCTAATGGAGATTACAGCGTAGGCTTTGGCAGGAACAAAAGCCATTCTAATATTTTGGCCTATGATCTTTAAGAGACGTTGCGTACTAGCCTGAAAATATAAATAATGATGCAAATGTATGCAAGGTCACCCCCTCAGCTGCAGTAAACAATGTACACTGTGAGACAACCCTGTCAGTTCCACTGTTCACTACTATGCTGGGTCACTTGCTAAGCCTTGGAAATAAGCTCTTGTCCATTGTGACTCATACAGGTTATTTCAAATCAAAAATAATTATTCTTTTTTCCCCATAATTATACAGTTAAGAATACACAATCAAATCTTCATAAGTCTCTAGTGTACTGTACATATAAACAAACAACAACGTGACTGAATCGCTCCAGGAGGGGGGTTTCCAACATAATATTTATGTATATGCATAGACAATTCATAATCATATGCAAAAAATCACTGTGTGTGAACTGTAGAGAAATATACATCTAAAAAGCTTTTGTTCCTATTTGTTGAAGTGAGAAAAATTAGATTTTCATGAGATTTTGCATATTCGTCTGAATGAGTGAACTGTTTATAATGTAAATATGTTTATACCCATTCATAGAACTCCTGAGAGTGAATGATTCACAGGCTGTGTAGATAATGGTTATGTTTTAAGCACTCAGTTTCTTAAATTGAAATGGTTTATTCAATCTTTTCAAAACTGACTTATCATTGTGAGTGTCTTGTGTGTATTCTGATTTCCAGGAGTGCACCCCATTGCTACAGGTGTTCTCGTAGCTGGAGACAACTGTACCAGAATCTGGGTTGCTCTGTGAATTTTCAGTACAGATCTTACTTTTAAAGCTCTTGTCTAAAACCAATTAACTCACAACTGTGAAGACAGTTCCTTTCAGACAGAGGTCTACAATGTTAAACAATTTTTTACAATTGACACACACTGAGCAGTCCCACAGGCAGACAGAAGGGGTGAGCATGGAGATTGATACTCTCTCTTATACCTTTATTCCACTGTAAATCCAAACTGCCATGTGACCAGTTATACAACACAAGAAAAGCTTCTTTACATCACTATAGCCTCATTTTCTTTCAAAAGATACACTATTAGAATGAAACACCTGGCCAGATGTAAATACTGCAGAATATTAACAGGAAACAGGTACAGTAGTATCAATCTCAAGCCTACACCACAGCATCACCCTATTACCTAATGTTGCTACATAAAGTTGAATGAAACCTGCTGAACAGCTTTGTAGTTTTCCATATACTTAACTAAAAAATCCTGACATTTGAAATCTAACATTAAATATTACTACTATTACAGCTTCTGGTAGACTTTTGCGATATCGTTTTCTTATACAAACATATTTGTAAATTTCTTCCACGATGGTTATAGACACCACTAAAACATAATGTTTAAATGCTTGTAAAATGCCTACTGCAGTTGTAATTACTGTATGTGCAATAAATTAAACGCTATGACCACTTGTGAGATGAGAGCAGAAACAGAGTTCAGTTGTCATCTTGTGGCCTGTTCTAACTGTAATAGATCAACCAACTCTAAAACAATGTCCGTAAAAGTATCTTTCTGTACTGTACATTGTGGCAGAAAGAAATAAAAAAGAACAGCATCCTACTTATTTTTTTATATAAACATATATGATTGTTATTATTATTATTAGGGATACAAAAATATAACAACTCTGAGTAGTGTATGTGTAGACCTGACATTGTCTTTTATATTGCCTGGTAAGAACCAGGGTCTTAAGGTCAGGTCTTAATAAATAATTGTCAGATGCTTAATATACATGATTCTAAAAACATATATCAGTTACTAGTCATTTTAGGAAAAAAAAGCTTATCTGAGTGTCATTCTCCTCCATTGATAAGGTGGCAATATTTGAATGACATACTAAAACACATATCTGGAAAACCCATCTAGATCTGTACACAGGCTATTGGCATTCATTTAAGAGCTAAGGCAAAAAGTATAGTTTGTAGGGTTTATAATATGTACGTCCGGAATTTTGACAGTAGAAATATCCCTGCCATTCACCAATGCAAAATTTTACCAGAATACTAGCCTATACCCAAATGAATAAACAAATTTCCTGAACCAAAATCGTAAAGGGCACTCCTACGAGTTTCTTCGGGGTGTAAGAGTTGTCTTCAATATTATTACAGTATGTTCGAAATCATTTAACGTTCATATAAGCAACTATAAATAAATAAACTCTAATGTTGACTGGGGCAAACTAATAAATAGCATTGTTTCTTCGGTGTTTTTCGACACATGTTCATTCACTAATGACACTAAAATACAGTGTTGCATTTGTAAAGTGACACAAACACACCGTTATTACTTACGATTCGACACTTTCATACTACACCAACCAATTATCATTATAAACAACCTTACAGAATAAAACGAATATGATTTCAGGCAACAACTAATCATCTCTAGCTATCAAATACAGCTATATGCATCTCCAAACCGATAACACAAAATGACTTACTAGTTCTGATCAGCTGTTGAGATCCTCGACCGCTATCTAATTATGTCCACTTGTCATCAAACAACCACACTTTGCCTGTGTTTGACCTGAAATACCCCCTGAAGACACTCTCGTCTCACAGGATTCTGATACATTCCATGTAGCAAAAAAAATCCTTATCTACGGCACCTCCAAAGGGACAATCTAGTTACATTCATTTCACTTTCACATTGCCTGCAACGGCGCCAGAGCCTTTTTAAAAGTGGGGGTGGGGGTTCTAAGGTTATTTTCTGCTTCGGACACAAATGACATGAAATTGTAACATATGTTTCTACATGTTTCAACAACCTTCTACAGTGTAACAAGATGAGGAATGTACAAACATACGCTATCACACCCTATGTCGACTTCTCTGCCTTCATTCTTTGCTAGGCTGGCATAAACATGTCCATATTTTTTCCAGCATGCACGGTGTTAGTTCTGTCTTGATGTATGTTTATCAAAAGCCATTGCGTTTAAAGGTGCGAGTGTTTTGCTGTGGAGAGTGGCTCCTAGAGAAGTAATTTAATACGTTGTATTGGTGTCGGTGAAATTAAAATTTTCACTGCCTCGTCCACAATAGTATCGCCTCTAAAGCGTTCACTTTTCCATTTAAACATAGCCGATCTTATATAAAACGGAATGTTCAGATGCTGCACGCTTACTGGAACAAGGAATCAAGAATGGGCAAAACTGTAAATCATGGCGGCGAGACACTTTCTTCTACTGTGCAAAATATAGATTTGCTGTCGCGCACTGAAACAAAAAAAAATAAACAACGTTGTCTCACAGCAAAAGTCAAGGCTGCACACTGAAAGCCTGACTCTCGTTCTGCCACTGAACTGGGTGACGTATCCTCTCCCAAAAATGATATAGTGCTTTTCACATTTGCTGTTAAGTTTATTTTTTTTTTTCAGACCTGTAAGAATGTTTATAATAACAACATTTGGACATAAAAAACTAAATATTTTACGATATACCGTTTTTTTTTTGTTTTTTTGTTTTTTTTTTTTTTTTTTTTCAGTTTAGTATTTCAATATTTGGGCATATTTGTTATACAATTATTTTTAGGCTAAAAAAAAAAAAAAAAAAAAAAAAAAAAACGCTATTTTGTTCAGCTTTAATAAACATTATATTTAATCGTAAAATATCTTAAAATACCTATTTTTAAACCGTCAAATGCTATGAAATAAGCTATTTATTTATTTATTTATGTATTTATTTATTTATTTGTAATGCAGCCCTACTTATAATACACACACGTGTACTTCAGAAATACAAGCAATGGGTTCAGACAGACGTGCAGTATCCCAAAACTTTAAGAATTAGTTTTTTTTTTTTTTTTAATGGGGGCTCTCTGCTAACTGACTTGGTGCGACTTAATTAATTCGAATGTGTCGCAGCGATTCTGTAAAACATTTTTGGTTTGTGTGTGTGTGGGGGGGGGGGGGGGGGGGGGGGGGCACAGGGGGATAACCCCTCCTTAAAGCGACAGTAGCCTAATGTACATGCAACACTTTGACAGTGGTGCGGTGCAAGATGACCATGTTTCTTCTGACGCTCCTGGCTGCATGCATTTATTGTGTGTACTTACGTGTACTGCATATGTGCTGGTGTAGTGAATTTACCCGGTTATCTGCATTATACACATTGGCATTTTAGAACCAGCAATCAAAAAGCAAGCTTAGCGTGATCTAGACAAGATTCAGAACTGGGCAGACACATGGCAAAAAGTGTAAGGTACTGCACGCAGGAAATAAAAATGTACATTATAAATATCATATGGGAGATACTGAAATTGGAGAAGGAATCTATGAAAAAGACCTAGGAGTTTTTGTTGACTCAGAAATGTCTTCATCTAGACAATGTGGGGAAGCTATAAAAAAGGCTAACAAGATGCTCGGATACATTGTGAAAAGTGTAGAATTTAAATCAAGGGAAGTAATGTTAAAACTGTACAATGCACTAGTAAGACCTCATCTTGAATATTGTGTGCAGTTCTGGTCACCTCGCTCTAAAAAAGATATTGGTGCTCTAGAAAGAGTGCAGAGAAGAGCGACCAGAATTATTCCGGGCTTAAAAGGCATGTCATGCAGACAGGCTAAAAGAACTGAATCTGTTCAGTCTTGAACAAAGAAGACTACGTGGCGACCTAATTCAAGCATTCAAAATTCTAAAAGGTATTGACAGTGTGGGACTTTTTCAGCCTGAAAAAAGAAACAAGGACCAGGGGTCACAAATGGAGTTTAGACAAAGGGGCATTCAGAACAGAAAATAGGAGGCACTTTTTTACACAGAGAATTGTGAGGGTCTAGAATCAACTCCCCAGTAATGTTGTTGAAGCTGACACCCTGGGATCCTTCAAGAAGCTGCTTGATGAGATTCTGGGATCAATAAGCTACTAACAAACAAACGAGCAAGATGGGCTGAATGGCCTCCTCTCGTTTGTAAACTTTCTTATGAGTGTCTCACTCTGCATCACATCCTAAATAGGTGATATTTTATTTCTTCCTCACAAATTAAAGTGCATGCTTCCAAAATATACCCCATTAGTGCAATAAACTACAGTGCAAGAGTATTTTGCATGACTAAATACAGTCGTGTTACTGCACAGAAAAGGTACTTAAAACAAAAACAATCCAACAATTTGCAGTAGTTTTTATATTACAAATAAACAATATACGCAAACTTTCTTAGTTGACAAACATTTGTTTTATTCATCTTTATTTAAAAAAATATAAAAATAAGTATATATATATTATATATATTTGCAAGAGCTTGATTTGAGAAAATTATAATTTTTCTGACCATATCTAGAATATTGCAAAAAAGAAAGACTGCACTATATTTTCTGTCTGCCTTTGATAATATACTTTTTAACCCTGTAAGCTGCATTGCATGAAACCAAAAATGGGATCCTAGAACTCTGGACACCTACAGGAAAAGCAAACATACTGTCATAGCAGTGACCTGGATCATCATGGACACTGGAACAAGCGTCACTCCGGGTCACTGATTAACTGCCTGGGAGACTTTTATTTTTCTTTTAGGAGTCACTTTTTTAAAATTGCCACAATACTGTAAAATGTCATACTGACAACTCTAAATATTTTTATATAAGCAAATTATATATATATATATATATATATATATATATATATATATATATATATATATATATATATATATATATATATAAGGGATGGGATGAATACAACAGTTCCTAATAATTGTCCTTTAAGGTCTCACTGAACCAACACATTTCAATTGAAAGTTGAAAGCCAGTTAAACTTTTAAGTCACATAATTAGGTTGTGCTGTGTGTATAATCTCCAAAGCGCTTTCAATTAGAAACAAATTGTCACCTTTTAATCTGTAGACAGGTGAGTTTGGAGTGGCTGATGCAGATCCACATTATAAACACATAAGCATAACAATAGTGTGTAACATCTTCATGTAAGGTTTAAAAAAAAAAAAAAAAACTGAACCGACATTTCATTTGAACATGGTGATGTTCTTCAATGATGTCATTAGGTCCTGCAGAGTGATTTCAATTCAAAGGGAATTGTCAGCTTAACTGGTCAATTATCATCATGTATGTTTTGCCGCAACATCAATAGATTGAAGAATTGTAACAGGAGGAATAAAAAATAACATTAAAAACAAAACCCCAAAAAGTACAGTTACTTGTTAACAATATTTTTGATACATTTAGGAAAAAGGACGATAATAAAAATCTAAACAAAAATGAGATGGAAAGGTCAAATTCTGCTTCACATATTCAAAGTCACAGCAGTAAATGACACCTTTTTTCCTCAGTCTTTTGACATGTTGAATTTAACTGTGAAGCTGAAGTGAGAATTGGGCACTGAACACTGCAGAGCATGTTCTCAAGGGGTATCCGGCATTTCTCATCCTTCTCTAGTCTGAGATACTGTCCTGATTTCCCCCCTGGATGCATGGATTTGATAAATAAATCAAATTCTCCAAACTCTTCAAAGAGGTTTTCAATCATTCCAATCCTTTCATGTGAGCCATCCCGGGAGATTCTGACAACAGCTTCTGATGCACCAGAGAGAGGTAAGAGTATTGAAGCTGGTTCTAGTATGTGGGGATGAATCTGTGTAGGCATGGCCATTAATCGAACATGCCTAATTTTTTATGTTTTTCTGTTAGGGGAAGAGTTTGGATTGGGAGGAGAACACAGCTAACATTAAAAAGATATCATGGTCAGTGCTGAAAACCCCAGGCAAAGGCCATGAACAACCCAATGGGAAGGGGTAGGGTGTTATCTGTTGGGTGATTTGTCATGGAATGACCTGGATTCTGTATATTATTTAGCACTGTGGAAACAGATTTGTTGAAGTGTGTATTTTTGCAGCATATGTAATTTGATCTTGCCGAGCTGACTAAAATGCATTTGCATGTAGACTTTGGAATGCACATCATAAGGCAGCCAAGTACACTCCTGTAAATAGTTGTATATACTTCATAAAACTATATGTGTGTGTGTTGTCAAGCGTCATCTCAGTTGGCTTCTAAGATGACATATTGAAATGAATGTACTTTGTGCGCATATATGCATACTTTGTTTTTATGCATTCCAAGAATATACTTCAATTCTGTCTTAATTAAGTTGGCTTCACTTAATTTATTTATTTATTTATTTAATCAATAAACAAATAAAATAAAAATGTATTTCTGGTGATATGTGTCTTTATTAATTGACATATTAGAACATGGAGATGCATGAATGTATGTTTTGACAGTGCACTTAAAGAATAATATAACACTATAACACTAATTATTCAGAAAGAAGCATCTTATAGTTTCTGTGAAACCCATATAGAGGTGTTCTGTCTTGGTTATATGAAGATTTTGCTAGCTTTACTTGCAATATAAATCCTAAGAAAAACATCACAAAAGTTTCCAAATATAGCCACTTTTACTTACGGTGATCTATATTGCAGTATGTTCTTTGTAACTATATATTATCAAAAAGGACAGAAATTATTTGCAAAAAACTTTGTTCATGCATCAGTTAGGGTTGATATTAAAACTCTGCACCTCCCTCCTCCCCCTCTTACCCCTCCCTTACAAGCAGAAGGAGGGGCAAGGCAACACACACAACCACAGACAGCCATGATCAGGTAAGACAAGCAACCAACAACTCTGCAGATAACACAAGAGATATCCATCATCATGGTGTACTAGGTGCATGAGGTCCGCTGCCATGCCAAATGTGTTGGGGTGACGTAAAATTGCATGTTGGGCACTATGGGGGGAGCCACTGCGTTTACATCTGGACACTGCTTAGGCAGGTCGAGTAGGAGACAGATGCATAATAGTAGGGGTGGCACCAACAACACACTACCTGCATGAATGCCACTGCCATGGTTAGTGTCTAGTGTGGTATTCACATGTTGATGTGCTGGGTGTTTGTTGGGTGGGGGGTGTGGAGCTGCATACAGGGCAACATGAGGGGAAGTGGATTTGTGTGGTCCATCCTGAGACATAGGTGTATGACAGGAGGACTATGGACAGTTCTGTAATACAAATCTATGAGATGTCCTAGCATGACTGTCTGTTGCAGATGTTCCGTGCCATAACACGGTATTTTGCAGGGTAGGACAGCGCGCTCAGAGCCATAGTAACATGAAGAGGGGGGAGTGGAGCACTTTAAAAACAGAACACCCATCGGACAGATGCAAGACACAAGTGATGCAGACACCAGTAAACTTGACCTGTATGAGGTTCACTGTTATAAAACATTCTGACAGAGCTAAAACTATTTTGTTAAGCCCGCGCATCTCTATATACCATAGTATTGCAGTATCGAGAAGCGAAACTGCTAGAAGGCTAAATACAGTAGAGAAGCACTAACCACTACTGAATTTGCTGCTAACATTAGGAATGTATCAATAGCAAAGATAAGATTGCCATTTTTAATATCTGATATACTACTCAGACCGATTCCTGCAAACACATGTATGCATTCCACCTCCCATATCATCAAGCAGATGTCCGACGACCAATTAAAAAATCACTTATATGCAAATACAATTATTTTTATCGACTTTTTTAAAATTAACAATGACAAACTCCACTTAAAAAAAAAAAAAAAAAGTTTGTTCTTGCATGGTTTTACACGCGTCACATTTTGAACACAACTATTTACATTGAATTCAAGTATGTAGGATAATGATTGTGACCCCAAATACCAATCTTTTTCACAATGCGGCCAGGAAGGGTCTTTTTTTTTCAACGTATTTCTATATTTCTTTAAAAAAAAAATTAAAAAGCGACATACCTGCATATGTGAAAGTCAAAGGTGATAAACTGCCAGTGATCGGTGAACGTGCTGTCCAGAAAATGACTCAAGCAAACGTAGTAAAGAAGTCCGAACCGTGCAAATGAACTTCAACGTGGACTCTGGTATAGCATACGTATACTGTGTAGCTCTCATTCTGATCGCTAAGGGGAATCAGAGAGCCAGTTGTTTTGTTCCAACCACAACCTCGCCCTGTCTGCTGCTGTGAAGCGTGTCCACTAAGATCACGACCAACCAGACTATAGGAACAAAATTGCAAAAGTACAAGGCATAGTTACATAAACACTCAGTGAGCTTTTTTTCAGGTGAGACACTAGTGAAATGTTGCTATTTCTGATACATGCGTGAAAATATAGCAATTAAAGCAGTAAGAGTTGTTTTTTTTTTCAAGTCAAACATCGGTGTGATACGATTTTATATTGTTTGCGGTAATTATATATAACGCCATTATATATAATATATTATATATATATATATATATATATATATATATATATATATATATATATATCAGTATTTATATACAGTAGGGCAATGGTGAAAATGGCAGCCCTGTATTTTTGTAGATGTTTCCTGTAAAATGTTATGAGTATAACAAAATTACTGTTAAAAAAGCCCAAACCATTTATTACCCTTTTGTTTACCAAGTATACCACAATATGTATTGTTGGTTGAAGTTACATTAACTTTCTGTATAAAAACATTTAAGTTTGAATATTTGCATCCCTATGATGCAAGTAATGTACATACAGATGAAACAACCTTATGAATGTAAAGTTTTTTGGAAAGACCTGTCAGATCTTTAAATACTGCCCCTTCAAGGTTGGGGATGCAAAGTCTTTTCTCAAAAATTGAGTTGTTACTTTTGAGAAATTCAAAATTCATCCTGTCACCCTCCAATGAATGCCAACCATCAGCTTTAGAGTATGTGGATTTGCCTCAATAGGTAATGTAGAGGTTTTGTCGGTTTCTATCGATGATGTAGAATGTGAATGTGATACATTCAGAAGAACATAAGAAGAACAAAAGAAAGGTTCCAAATTAGAGGAAGCCATTCAGCCCATCTTGCTCGTTTGGTTGGTAGTAGCTTATTGATCCCAGAATCTCATCAAGCAGCTTCTTGAAGGATCCCAGGGTGTCAGCTTCAACAACATTACTATGGAGTTGGTTCCTGATTCTCTGTGTAAAAAAGTGTCTCCTATTTTCTGTTCTGAATGCCCCTTTATCTAATCTCCATTTGTGACCTCTGGTCCTTATTTCTTTTTTTCAGGTTGAAAAAGTACTTGGGTCGACATTGTCAATACCTTTTAGAATTTTGAATGCTTGAATCAGATTGCCATGTAGTCTTTGTTGTTCAAGACTAAATATATTCAATTCTTTAAGCCTGTCTGCATATGACATGCCTTTTAAACCCAGAATAATTCTGGTCGCTCTTCTTTGCACTTTCTAGCAGCATTGCAAACTTGGTTGCTTTTCTGGAAGGAGAATCCACCAATAACTAATACGTCCTCAGCAAGCGCATAAAAGCTCTATACTATTCATTCTTGTCGCTTCTTTTTGTTTCTGTTGCTCAGTCAAGAGCTGGGAGCCTGGAGGAAGGGCTGCCTCAGTCATGGATTTCCTGAGGTTTCCCCCTAATATATATATATATATATATATATATATATATATATATATATATATATATATATGAATTATATATAATATATATATATAATATCATGTGAGTAGGGTTTTTTTCCTTACCTGAGTGCCGAGCGGTTTGTATTTCAGTAGTTCTGCAGGGTGACTGGTCGGGTTTGAGAGGCTGGGCTCTCTTCCTCGGTGCAGTCATGCTCTGGAGGACGGTTCATGTCTCAGCTGCTGATTTTCATTAAATTCTATTTGGGAGTTAGATGGCAGAGTGCCACTGTGGAGAGCGTAAAATATTTGTCATTATTTATTCATGGTTTGGCGGCCTCGTCATTTCGGGGAGAGGTGGCTACAGCCACTTCTTATCTGCGGCACTGGGATGCATGTTTCTGTTCATGTATTTCCAACCAGCCTCATGCAGGTAGCAGTCGGGCACCCACGGATGAGGCCTCCGGCCAATTTTATCTCGTAATTGTGGGGTGCGTTAATTATTTATTATTCTCCATTCGTGGTTTGGCAATCTCGTCTTTTGGGGGGAGGTGGCTCATAGCCACATCCTGTCTGCGGCACTGGTATGCATGTATCTGTTCATGTATTTCCATCCGGCCTCGCGCAGGTAGCAGTCGGGCACTCGTGGACGAGACCTCCGGCCAAATATATATTTCACTCGGGCCCTGAGCGCCCTTCACACTCATAAATCATCTGCAATTGCAGTCGCTATTATCATTATTCACTCACTATCATTCACTGAAGTGGTTTCTCTATGCTGAAATATCCTTTTTGTAGCAAGGTGATTAGAACTGAACACAATATTCTAGATGAGGTCTTACAAATTCATTGTAAAGTTTTAACATTACTTACCTTGATTTAAATTCAACACTTTTCACTATATATCTGAACATTTGGTTGGCCTTTTTTTATAGCTTCCCATATTGTCTAGATAAAGAAATTTCTGAGGTAACAAACTCCTAGGTCTTTTTCATAGATTCCTTCTTCAATTTCAGCATCTCCCATATGATATTTATAATGTACATTGTTATTGCCTGCGTGCAGTACTTTACACTTTTCTCTATTAAATGTCATTTGCCATGTGTCTGCCCAGTTCTAAATGCTGTCTACATTTAGTATGACCTTTGCTGTTGCAACGGTGTTTACCATTCCTTCTATTTTTGTGTCATCTGCAAATTTAACAAGTTTGCTTACTATACCAGAATCTAAGTCATTAATGTAGATTAGGAAGAGCAGAGGACCTAATACTGATCCCTTGGTATTCAACTGGTTGTCTCGCTCCATTTTTAGGTTTCCCCTCTAATCAGTACTTTCTGTTTACTACATGTTAACCACTCCCTAATCCATGTGCATGCATTTCCTTGAATCCCTGCTGCGTTCAGTTTGAGAATTAATAATGCAGGACTTTGTCAAAAGCTTTCTGGAAATCTAAATAAACCATGTCATATGTTTTGCATAGCAGGTTAGTTAGATACAATATACCGTTTCTAAAACCATGCTGACTGTCTCCCTGGATACTGTTACCATATAGGTAATTTTCCATTTTGGATCTTATTATAGTTTCCATAAGTTTACATATAATAGAAGTCAGGCTTATTGGTCTGTAGTTACCTGGTTCGGTTTTGTATTGCTTTTTGTGGATCGGTATTACGTTTGCAATTCTCCAGTCTGTTGGTACAACCCCTGTGTCAAGAGACTTGAATGATTTTGGTTAGTGGTTTGTAAATAGCTTCTTTCATTTCTTTGAGTGCTATTGTGAGGATCTCATCCGGCCCAGGGTATTTGTTTATTTTAAGAGCTGCTAGTCTCTTTAACATTTCTGCCTTGTTATGTTAAAGTTATTTAAAGCTGGATCGTGCAGCACTTTACATACACTTAGTTTAGCTCTGCTGGGTTTTTTTGGATTTCCCACAGACTCCTGGCTTGAAATCCATGTTGTTATATATATATATATATATATATATATATATATATATATATATATATATATATATATATATATATATAGTAAATTTAGTCAATCTCTGCAGCTGTCAATCTGCTTTCAAACTGCTTCTAACTGCTCTCACTTTTCAACGATGCACTTCTCAAACAATGTTGCTCTCACACTGACCCAGGAAGAACTGGCCTGAAGATTCAGTAGAAGATGAGATGTACATGAGGCAGGGGTTTATTTATATATTTATATATGTATATAGAATTCTGATATAAAACTACTAAAAACCCTAAGTAGAAAACTGTTGTAGGAGTATTTGTTGCAATACTGTGTTGCCATTTCTGGATACGGAGTTTGGTCTGCATCTGTGGTTCTGCTACTAAGGCATCAGTTTTCAAACTGTTTAGTCTCTTTTGCCTCTTAATTTAGGTATGCATCCAACCAAATAGATGTACTAAAGTCACCGCATAAACAAATAAAAACAATAAGTTAAAAAAATAAATAAAGTCACTGCACAGATTACATTGACACTGCACTTCTTTGTTGATTTGTAAAATGAAAAGTGGCACCTAGTGGTTTCTATAGAAATGTTATAACCTATGATAATGTAACTATAATGATATTAATATTTTAATATTAACACATTTCTGAAGTTTAAAATACATTTTGAAACAAGATAACACCAGTTAGACATTTGTTTAACCTAAACATTGAATTACTGCAAAAATGCTGTCACATCTGGGTTAGGTACGCCTGCCCCCAGTTTAAAAACCACTGGACTAAGGTTTCTTTAGAGTGTATGTCGTACACTGGTACTTTTCATCTCCAATGTGTGGCCTGAAAATACTGTATATGAAAAACTAGCCACCAGTGGACAAAACAGTTTATTTTATGAATCAGATAACTATATTTCTTTAGAATTGCTATATTTCCAAGAATTGCTTGTCAAGCTATGATAGTTCACCACAAACTTGCAATTCAAGACATGACAATGCAGGCATCAATGTCACACTTTGTGTTTCAGCACTTGTCATAAGTGAATTGTTCACTGTACCTTCAAGAGCATGTAACTAGTAAAGGGGGGGTTAGCTAAATGTCATGGTAACAACCTAGATAGAAAGATAGGAATTCTACTTTATGTAGTTTAGCTGAACAGTTGTTGTCATAAATAAAAAACAGTCAATTAGACAAGACATTGCCTTGCATCAATTCATTAACCTCACATGGTATCAGAAGTGAGGGGCACTGAATCAGAAAATATTTTCAGATCTTTCACTTTCGTGGATGAAGCTAAAAAACATGATTATACGACAATCATACAGGAGTTTGACGAGTACTTTGTTCTGAAGTGGAATGTCATTCATGAGCATGCTTGTTTCTACCAGACAGTACAAAAGCAGGGGGGGAAAAGCCAAAGCATTTATCAGAGCCCTTTACGAGCTTACAGAGTATTGTGACTTTGGCGTAAGTAAAGATGAACACATACAAGACCGAATCGTTGTGGGGACAGTAGATAAAGAGCTCTCAAGAAAGCTGTAGCGAATGAGTGATTAGATGCTAGAATAGATGGTACAGGTGGTGTGGCAGTAGAAGAGGTTACCATGCAAGTTAATCAGTAAGAGGGCGCTGCTAGCATTGTACAAGAGATAACACATACAACCTCCACACGGGAAGAGATTACCATGCAAGTTAATCAGTAAGAGGTCACAGCAGCATTGTACAAGAGATAGCACATACAACCTCCACACGGGAAGAGATTACCATGCAAGTTAATCAGTAAGAGGTCACAGCAGCATTGTACAAGAGATAGCACATACAACCTCCACACGGGAAGAGGTTACCATGCAAGTTAATCAGTAAGAGGTCACAGCAGCATTGTACAAGAGATAGCACATACAACCTCCACACGGGAAGAGGTTACCATGCAAGTTAATCAGCAAGAGGGCACTGCAGCATGCTACAAATAGTGAAGAATATTGGACAGTGCAATTGCAAATAGGAAGCACCCCAATAAAATTTTAAATTGATATAGGAGCTGATGCCACTGTGATGAGTGAGGAGACCTTTACCAAACTTTCTCCTAGATAAAATTTGCAGCATACAGATATTGTGTTAAATAGCCCTGGAGGCAAATTAAATTGCTTTGGACAGTTTCAGGCAGGCTCCACATACAAAAATAAGTACTATTCCTTCCAAGAGTTTGTCATTCATGGACTAAGCGTAGACAACCTGTTAAGTCATTCTACAGCTGCTGAAATGGGATTATTGAGACGTGTAGAAGAAGTTTGTGGTGTGTTTGGAAAAAATGGTTTGCTTGAAACTGAACCAGTTAAAATCTCCCTGAAAGAAAGATCCCAGCCATATGCAGTCCACACAGCCCACAGCGTACCTATACCATTGTTGGCAAAAGTTAAAGAAGAACTATAAGGAATGGAAGAAAATGGCATAATTGAGAAAATAACAGAACCACCAGTATGGTATGCCCGTTTTGCCAGTCATGAAAAATAATGGGAAAATCTGCATTTGTGTAGATCTAGAAAAGCTAAATGAAGCAGTGAAGAGGGAGAGATTCATATTGCCTACCACAGAAGAGATTGTTTCTAAGCTGTTAGGAGCAACAGTCTTCTCTTCACTAGACGCTGCTAGTGGCTTTTGCCAAGTTCCACTACACTGTGATAGCACTAGACTATATTCATTATCCCATTCGGAAGATACTGCTTCTGTCGCTTGCCTTTTGGCATTACAAGTGCCCCAGAGATCTTTCATAGGAAAATGACAGAGACACTACATGGAGTAGAAGGAGTTGCAGTATATATGGATGATATACTTGTATATGTAAACTCCATAGAAGAACATGACAAATGGCTTTACAGAGTTTTACAAGTCGTTGAGTCAGAAGACTGAAACTAAATTGGGGAAAGTGTGTGCTGAGACAAAAAGAACACACCAGATGGAACCACTCATTTCCACAGAGCTACCAGAGAGGCAGCGGAAGAAAATTGCACTTGACCTGTGTGAGAATAACAGACAAGCCTACTTAGTTATTACTGATTATCTTTCAAGATTCATTGAAATACTACAATTTCCAACTACAACCACCAGGCAAATAGTGTCAAAATAATACTTTCGCATGTTTTGGCATTCCAGAAGAAATAGTGACAGATAACGGTCCTCAATTCGCAAGCTCGGAGTTTCAAGACTTTGGGGCAGAGTTTGATTTCAGACACATTAAACCCAGCCCATATCATCCACAGAGTAATGGTTAAGCCCAGCGAGCAGTGCAGATGGCAAAAAGGATCTTGCAACAAAAAGATCCATTACCTGCATTACTACAGCTCTACACCCTCCACCGTGACTGGCGTCAGTCCTGCTGAGATTCTAATGAGATGTCAAATTAGGATAACTCTGCCAGCCTTGATGAAAATCTTTATCCTTTATGACCAAATTTGAAGGAAATTTGAAAAAAAGAATGCTAAAGCCAAACAAAGTGAAGCATTCTTCTTTAATCATCACCATGCAGCAAGAAACTTATCTCAATTTAAGGCAGGGGATGCGGTTCATTTAAAAAAAAAAAACAATACATTAAATACACTGGAAAGTGCATAATACATGATAGTAGCATAATACATGAAATAGTACACTAAATACAGTGGAAAGTGCATAATACATGAAAAAGTATACTAAATACAGTGGAAAGTGCATAATACATGAAAATAGTAGGATGGGGGCATACAGCTATGATTCCATACTTGGGTTTGCAAGAGGATATCTAAACCTAGCGATAATGTTTATAAAAATTATAAAAATGGCTACCTTATGTACTTAAACAACCATAGTGATAAAAAAAAAACACACACACACACGTCTGCTTTCAAGTTCATTGTCAAAGGATGTCTTATGGCAAAATTACTTAACAAGGTTAAGACCAAGCCAACCTCCCCATGCACTCGCTCAGAAAACATTTTTTTAAACATGATTTCACATACTGCGTGTCTTTGAGCTTCATTTTCTACACGCTGACCAGAAAATTGAGATGTGTATGATAAGTAATTGAGTTGGCAAGGTTTACTTGCCGTATTTGACTTTGTCCCCAAAGTGCAACCTTTCAGTACTAACTTGCAGGAATGCCAACTGTTATTATCATGCGATCTCCCTTCTGTAATGTATAGAGATTTAATTTTACTCATCCCAATATCTCTGTTTGGAAAGAAGCAAGATTTTTATCCTCCTTTTTTAATTCTTATTTTTTAAGTCTGATTGATTAGAAATAACTTAAGAAAGTTAAATGGATATCAATTATAGATAAGTTTAAACAACATTATTTTAAGATGGCGTGACCAGTAGAATAAAGCTGGAATGCAGCAATATACATTCTACCACAAGTCTACCACATTTATTTCTTCTACCTTTCTTTTTTTATGTTACTTCTTATCTTTAATACTTTGTTTGCCGTATTATTTATAGAATATGATATTTTACCCAGCCTACTTCAGGACTGAAATATTTAACATGACTACTGTTGCCTTTCTTACATTTCATGCATTGGTTAGTCAAGGATTTATAGTAGCTCGAAGAGCACCATTTACTTTGAAGGTGAAAAGAATGATAGGAAAGGAAGTCTCAGTCTCGCGATTGGGAACCTTGTTGGCTGAAGGCTGGTCTTGATAACCCCTGATACCTGGAAAACATAAACTGTTAGTCCTCTACTCACTGAAGAGCTGCAGGGGGAAGAAGATAGATGACCCATCTCAATGGGCAGAACTCGCAATTGTGCCCTTGAAAAGGAAAAGAATAGATAGAGAGACCCTAACATTTATGTTGGCATTGGCTTTAGGGATACCCTGAACAGGAAATGTACTGTAGCGATCTTGGTTAACACAGGCAGACACATCACACAGAGCGAGGCAATCCACACCCTATGGTTAGTATAAACAGTTATAAAACATAAGACTGGAAAGACAGTAACGATAGATTGAATAAAGGCATTATAGAGCATGAGCTGCTACAGGACAGAAATATTTATGGCCAGGAGTCCCGTTGGAGAGAGCATGGAGCTGATAATGGTGGATGCCACAGGGGGCTAGAGGAAGTGTGATCACTATCCCCCCCAGCGGTAACCAGTGTAGAGCCAGTATAGGACATAAGGAGGTGGGGCATATGGTTGATACAAACAAACTCAAAAGAGACTGTGTAGATAAAATGAAAGTGTTTTATAGCAGTCAGCAGATTGCATGAAAGGTCAATGAGATCGGGTTACAGGTCTGGTTACCATTCTGCAAGGGAACGTGTGACAGGGTGATCAGATTACAGTGAAACTCACAAATGCACCTCGAAATTCAACCAAAGTTAAAACTTAAAAATTTACACGTCTGCAGTTTATGTTTGTAATAAACACGTGCATGTGTGTTCATTATAATTACATCATTTCTTCATGGATTTTACTAATTTATCTAAGTCCTTTTAATAACTGTATTTGAAAATAATGTAAGGCCGTGGGTTACCTTCGGTTCTCGGGGATCCGTAGCGTGGACAAAAGAAGCAGGACAGAAGTTTGATCTTGCTTCCATTCTTGTCAGGTTTTATTGAAAAGTGATTCTGATATACAGGCTTATCAATAGCAGAAACACATAAAGTAATTGATCAGCAGATAGTATGTAAACTGTGGTATGATCACAGTAATACAATAATAAAAGTAACAGGATGCAGTCGGGAACGATCGGCACTCTACCACGTCTCCTGTGCAATCCCAACTCCTCCTCCTTTTCTCCCAGCATTCTCTCTTCTCTCTCCAGCTACGGGAGCTGTTAAGGTACAAAATAATATACGTACACTAACAAAATATTCTAATTACTGCTAACTTCAATATAACAGCTCACAATAAATCTCTTCAATATGTTGAAGAGATTTAAACAAAGATAGTTACATGTAGTTAGAGGTCACATCTGGTTACTTTATTGTCAGACATCCTTAATGTGCTCTGAATAAATTATGTAAACAAAATCTGTCCTCACTTGCCCTGACAGAGTTCTGTTAAATAATTCAAACACAACCTACTTTGCTAGTTATGCTCAAAAGCTCTAAAACTTTATTGAGATAATAGACAGAAGGAAACATAATGCATAATGCTGTCTGCTTTCTCATTATCATATTACTGTCTATAAAGCCATTATCATATTTTTGAAGATATTTGTTAAATAAACTACACTCAATTCAACCCACAAAATCTAACCCTTTGAATGAAGGAATTACTGTTTCAGACCCCCAGATTATGGTAGTAAATTGAGTTTCAGATTTAACGTATAGTATGTGCATTTTCATTTTATTTTTTTGCTTATATCATTTTTAAAAGCATATATAGCACCAAAAAAAAAAAAAAAAAAATCATAAAAATGACAAGTTATGTAACCAGTATTGTTTTCTGAATATCCAAATCGTTGCCTAATGTGAAACAATGGTTAAATGCAACAAGCAAATTTAAATAAAGTAATGCCATACATGAAAAGCTTAGTTTTTTGCTCAATGAAATTGCTTGTTTGTGCTGGAACACTGCTTTTGTCCTACAACTTTCAAAGGCACTGATAGTATTGTGTAACAGGGAGGTCTACTTAATACAATGTAGTGGCTACAGCTGGATGTTGTATGTATCTCATTGCAGACGGTTTAATATATATTTTTTCATACATTTTTTAAATTCATTTTGTTAGGATCCTGAGCCAGAGCTCCAGGTCACTGGTTCTTGTCCAAGTGTGTGTGTCTTGGAGAAATCAGCTGCAATGCACAGCAGGAGATGCGTTGCTAAGCAACCAGCTGAGTGGCAGGCTCCCCCAGACCTGTCCTGATCAAGAGGTCCGGATTGGCTGGGGGACATGCCCAGGAATGCTGTGCAGAGCTCAAAAAGTGACTTGGGGTGACTGAAATGCCATGGACACACAAACAGGTGTTGGAAGTGTGTTTGTTTACATCAAGGAGGGAGCATCCACTGGGCAGGAACTACCACTGAACCCTTCAACTGCAAGACGGAGCTTGCCCAGCCAGGACTGTTGGAGCGGCCCAGAGTCACTGGGAGGCCGGGAACAGAAGTAAGCCAGTTTAGGAGATGTTCATCCCAAAAGTCTAGTTTAGAGATTACTTAGAGTAGCAAGTTCATGGAGCGGGACATTCCTGTTAGTGGGACTAACGCTCACCATTTTGTTATTCGGCCAGGGTGTCCTCGGCTCACTGCGCACCAGCGACCCCTGTAGTCTGGCCGGGCGCCTGTGGGCTTGCCTGTTACCTGCCCGGGAGCTCGTTGTCCTCCTATGCTGTAGCTCCTGGGTGGCTGCATGGTGAATCCACAGTGTGTAAAGAAGCGGTCGGCTGACGGCACACGCTTCAGTGCACAGGAGAGGTAGGGGTAAGTCGAGCATAAATAAATAATAATTGGCCATTTCAAATTGGGAGGAAATAAAAAAATTAATAAAATGGCAACGACTAAATTTAAAAAAAAAAAGAATAAAAGAAAATATAAATGGGCTAAGTGGCTTCCGAGTGGTGCATATTCAGAGTGCAGGATGCGCCCTATAGCTTGGAGATCATTCGAATCCAAACTATGCCACTGCCGACCGTGGACGGGTGTTCCCAGGGGGCGGAGCACAGTTGGCCAAGCGCTTCCCGGGCGGGTTAGGGGGTTAGGTTGGCTGGGGATTCCTTGGCTCAACGCACACCAGAGACTCTTGTGGCTGGCTGGGCACCTGCAGGTCAGCTTGTACACAATTCAGAACTGCGTGGTCCTCCAACACTGTAATCTTTGGATATGGCTGCATGGCGGGCTTGCAGAGTGAAAAAAAAAAGTGGACAGCTGATTGCACTCATTTCTGATGACATGAGTGCTTGTCTTCATCTCTCCTGAATTAGTGCGGTGGTTGCAATGGTGAGCCAGGTTGTATAATAATTGGACATTCCAAACTGGGAGAAAATTGAAAAATGAATATATTTATTTATTTATTTATTTTTAATTTCTCCACCCCTTATCTTACTGGGGGCATTGCATATATTCTGACAGTATATTACACTATTTAACTGAACTTCAAGAAATGGGAATGCCATGCAAAATATTTGAATATGTATTTTTCACCCAGAGTCAAAGGTTAAATTCCAGTAGGTGCTCAGAGACATCAGAGACAGGAGAATCGCCACCAATCATAGGCTCGGCTTGCCGCCCGAGCAGGACCTGGTTGCAGCATTGTTGTGACAAATCAGGGAATCGAGGGATCTAGAGCAGGAACCTGCTCATGCTTGGGATTGGTGGCTGGTGTACCGGCGGCGTGGCCTAGATGGGGGATAAGTAGCGGGCTGCAGAGACTAAAGAGAACTATGGCTGTGGAGACGAGAGAGCTGGTTCCTAAGATGTAAGAGAGCTGAAGAACAGAGAAAAAGAACTGGAGAAGAAACAGCCAGTAAGAAAAGTGGGACTAAAGAGAACCAAGAAAGAAACTAGAGACTTCACTTAGTTGGCTGTAGCACACGGCCAAAACAGTGTGTTCTGGATATTCCTTTCTTTTTTTTTTATTATTTTGTCACGGTCTGAGTTACACTACACTGCTCAGCTGTATTTGTACCACTGGATGGTAAAGCAGCACACTTTACCTGTTAAGTGTAGAGTCCCTGGTTAATAAACTGCTGCTCAAGAACCTGAAAAAGTCTGCCTTAATTTCCACGGCTTCATTTCCACTCAACGCTACAAACAATTTTTATATATCACCTTTCACAACAGTTATCACAAAGTGCTTACAATCAAGAATAAGCCTAATCGAAAAGAAAAGTTTGCAACCTATTTTTAAAGATCAGAAGACAACATCTTAGGGTAACCCTGCAATCTGATTTAAAAATTAAAAGTGTTTTATTTAACCACTCTATTATTTGTACCAATGTAATGATCTATAAAATAAAATGTAAGAAGTTATAGCATTCATTCGTGTTGATTTGCACCTAATATAACCTGTTATTTACTCTATATGAAAACTTTAATGCAAGTAAATGTTGAATTTTGTGGGGTAAGCAGACTTGCTTCGTGATATGGAACAGGAATAGGTTTTAGCCATTTTGCAAAAAAAATGTGTTAGTTTTTCATGCATAATTTCGAGTTTTAAAGACAAAATCTTCAGTTTCAAACTCATAACTCATTAATTTTCAGTAGCTCTTCGGACCCTACCCATACAGCATATGTGTGCAAGTAATGCCTCCATGATGCCAGATAGATTTCAGCCCAGAAAAACAGGCTTAAATAGTGCGCCTATCAGTGGATAAAGCCTGGTCTCCAAACCAACTACAGTACATCCTCGCTATAACAAACCTGTTGGGGTCCAAATCTTTTGTTCATTATATCGATGGGTTCATTATAGCAAAAGGACAGTCAAAATGACCAATACACTGTTAGAGTAAGTTAATGAGATTGTAAATAAAAGTAGAATTGCATGTACCTGTTCGTCTCATGTATGTAGTATTCTGCTTTTGCTTTATCCAATTCGTTAAAGAATTAAGAACAAGCAAAAATCCCAAATTGAAGCTGAACTTTTATTCAAAATCAATCTTCCATGAATCGTTTCAAAGTGCATCAGATCTTAATCCAGCGTGCAAGAATCCCAAACTGAGTGTTTATTCCAAACCAACCTGACCTAAAAAGTATGACATGAAAAGTTTTGCTTTGTCACATGGTTGCTGAACAAGCCAAAACAAGTGCTATTATGACAACCTATATTCATGACAGAGATACGCCTGCATTACTCTTTTTTCCAAAAGATTAATATAGTTTCCAGCTTTAAAAAGTTTTTCTGAGGCGTAGTTACACAGCTCGTATTTATAAAGACAAAAGAGTTGACTTTACTGCAGAGGTGACATCCCGTGTGTACAGACCGGGATGTTGGCAGTGTGTGTTTTAATTAACTTTATGTTTTTTTATTTGGGGTCCAAGGGCTAGGTTTATTGTAGCCGAAGGTTCGTTATAATGAAGGGCATTATAACGAGAGTGTACTATTATTATCGCAACTTTAAGGGGTGAACTACACTGTGAATAAAGCTTATCTCATTATTCAGAGTGGGGTGCCTCATTTAAATACATTTCCATACAAATCACATATTTATTCTGATTACCAGTGTGGCACAATAAAATCTGAATATGTCCACTATTTTGCACGATTATGAACACAATAGTAAATACAGATATCAATCATAAACGTGCGGCATACTAATTGCAATTATGGTGCACCATAATATTTAGTGCTCTTTTGTATTTAAGGCCCAGAATATGATATGTAAAAGCTGCATCTCCCTGTTACACTTCAGTTTTAGTCAAAATCTGACAGACTTGAGGGCTAGTAAAACCTCAGTTGGCGTATGCTGTGAATTCAGTGTTTTGGTGGACATAATGTCATAATAATAATGTCGTCTTTGAGAAACAATAAAACCAAATCCCTATTTATTTTACAGCTGGACCTTCTGCGGCTTACACCAGATATATTTTAAACCTTTATTACCAAGCCTTGATTAATCCTGTTGAATAACACTAAATTATCAGATTTGGTCAAATTATCTTTAAAGTTTTAATTGTTAGAATTAATAAAAAAAAAAAAAAAAAAACATTTGTCAATTTTTCAAATGATGATCTAGAGAGATTGCTATCTTTCTTTATAGAATAGGTTGTGGCACACTTCTAATGCATTTAGTACTTAATTTGGCAGTTAGGGTCTGTAAGGAATGTTATTGCATTTTATATAGCCAAATAATATCGTTTGCAGCATTGTTGAGAGAATGTTGCCCTTCTTTTTCCCTATAATGCTATTTTTCTAGTGGAAACCTGCATAACCCTGATAGGGCATACTGTAAAAAAATAATGGAAAACATTTTTGCAGCCAGCTAATGGCAGATTAGCATGTACAATTGTGTAATTAATTTATTTCTGCTGCCACTTTCATGTCCTCCACCACCATGCCAGCCAAAAGGGGTTTTCTACCCATTAGAGGGGAGGTTTTTAATTGTTCTCCATTTGTTGGTATGGTTCTGTGAGGTGAAGAAAGAGGGGCCTAACTTTTTAGGGTGGTGTGGCCTTGTTGCCACTTGTCCGGCCTACTGGCAATTACTATCATCCATTTCATTTCAATCCACATCATCATAATACATTGGTCATTTCATTCAGCTTCAGTGGCATAATTTTTTTGGCCAGCGTCAGGGTAGCTATTGAGCAGCTTGGTGGCATTTTTTTTAATTAATTCACACATTATATTGGTTTCTTCACATATGCCAGCAGTGTTAAAGAGGCGACTTTATGAGGTCCAACGGATGAGGCTGAGGGCCAGCTATTGAACATGTACAACAACAAACTGTAAACAATACATCTTTTATCAGGAAGCTGATGGTTGTGTCCTTTCTGAAGAACAATATGTGGCTGCGGTGTTGAGAGGTTTTATTTAATGAAGACACAGTTTATTGACAGTGGGACCTAAACAAATCAGACTTACATATAAGCAGACTATGAGCTTTAAAATTTTACAAGCAGAGGTGCAACACTTGAGCTAAGGAGATTCTAGACAGCCACCAACATTTACTACAGCATTAAATGTCAGCTAAATTTCGCCGTGTTGGAAATATATTTTTTTTCTTAGTTTTATGAAGTGAAAAGAAATAGGCCATTGTCCGTTAAGAGGAATATACTTCAGTTAGCTTTCAACTGTAGTTATTATTATAAGAAATAATTCATGGCAAAAATGTGTTTCAGGACACACGTCCTTTACACTGATCTGACAGACTCGCAGACTCTGTGTCTTAGCCCACGCAGAGAAACTCTGGGGATGAAGGTTTAGTAGAATTATAAATCAATTATTTAAACTGTCTGGGAGCTGCTACACTTTAAAAAAAAAACTGTATTTAGTCACAAAACCATGAAGGTTGATAAAAGTGGTAATCACTAGTGAAAGCAGTCAGGTTTTTTCCATCTCACCTATCTATTTAAGTGCAACAAAAATACAACCACAAAGATAATAACGCAAACACAGACACATTATCAAGAAGAAGAAAAAGAAAACCAAAACCACCCAGTTTACATTCAGAAAATAGTGAACATTTGGTTGCAACCAAAGAGAGGTTACCTCTGTAAATCAAATATCTTAATAGTATCAACATCTTATCACAGGTGTTCATACTGTATATTGTTCATACATAAAACTATTTTGAAATTAATTTTATTTATCTGAAAAAGGTTCTCATCAGCTTTTATCTGCAAAACAGAGACTACTTACAGCTATTTTATTGCATAGCAATTTCATTTTAACTAGGTTGATATTGGGGGTTTTTCAAAAATTACTTTATTGGTTTCTGTCAGGAGGCAATTACTTTTTAATGAGGCTAAGAGATGGGGCCCGAGGGTTGTAGTGAATTAGTAACAGAAAGAAAGTCTTAAAATCCACAAACTGTAATCAACCCTTTATACCACCCACTCTGAGGGGAGCATACCATACCACTCTGAGGGGAGCATACCATACCATAACTGTAAAAAAAATCTGAAGAAGATGCCAAGATTCTTATTCATAGGAGTCCATTTCTCTTTGTTGCAAATATATATTTTTCATGAAAGTTTAAGGAAAACAACTCAAGGTAAGACGTGAATACCCACATAAAATTTTTAAAAAATACTCATTTTTATTCAAAAATTTCAGTCAAAAATGGTTAATTTCAATTTTATACACATTCTTATCATTGATATGGTTGTGTATAGTTTGTGGATAGATCATTTAAATGCACATGCACCAAGCCACAACACAAATAGGATAAGAATCCTTGTTAATATGTAAATGAATGGGCTCATGAAAATCAGATTAGGTACCATTTTCATTTTAATTATAGCTTTTAACTTTGAGGTGATAATTTGTTGATGCATATTATTCCAGTTACAGCACAAATATTGACTTTTTTTTTAATTATAGAAGTGTTATGTTTTTTTTCTTTTTACATGAATTATCAAGGCTAATTGCAGGAATTGAGAGCAACCTCTAAAATCGTAAATCTGTGTCAGCCCATTTGTGCATCTGGAGAAACTTAGTTTGCAGTACCTTGCACATGCTGATTAGACAGCGGAAGCTGGGGTAAAAGAAACTCTTTTCAAACAGGTCCTTCTTGTGACTGCATAATAACTGCGTCACAGACCAGTCTCTGAGTCAAATTGCATTGCATTTATTTATTTTTTTAGTCTATTTACCATTGTATTACGTACACAATCAATGTTTTTACTCACAAGTTTCCTGTCATAGACATGCTGTAAATTACATGGGCTGGATCAGACAAAGTGTCTTTATAGAAGAAAGAGCCAGCACCACTGTGTAAACATCTCATTTTAATACAAGTTTGCTGTTGTTATCCTTGCTACATACAGCTGTGCTGAGGATTACTGATGTAAAGACACTGTGACTGATCTTGCCTACGTTATACAATGGGTCCTATTTAGCAAATATGTGCGCAGCCACTTCTGCTCGGGCAAAAATGACAGCATTAGTGAACCGCCACGATAGCGCACAAAAACGTGATTTTAGTGAACGTGAAGTTAAGGCTACAAAAAAACCTTGGGCTATAAAACACAGTTGATAAATCACACAGGTGGGCAATGTTTGTTTGCCCACATGTGTGCATGATTTTGATGTGCTAACTGTCCGCAAAAGTGTTTTGCGATTGCCGTAGGGGTTTGCAAACGTTGCTAAATAGGGCCCAATATGTCTATGAAGGCAACTAGAACCAAATAGCAGAGTCTGGGCTTCTGAACATACACACAATAAACAAATAAATAAATAAATAAACAGTATTTGATGAAACTGCAGTTAAAACCATTCAGAAATACTGTAAGCACCATAAAAAGATAAGTGAAAAAGAAAAAAAAAGGAAAATATTTTATGAATTTTTGAAAAATGTATATTGATATTATTATTATTATTTTTTTTTTGTCATCATGGTATTGGTAGCAATTACTTTAGAGTTTAAAGTGCTTATATACCGGAATCTTGTAATTTATTATAATATATGGCAAAGGTGTAATTTAAAATAGTGTTTTTATTGGTAATCATAATATAAAACTGTCAGTAACCTAATTAATAACACGTTTGAAGATTGCAAATAGACATGAGGTTTACTGAAAATCACACACTGGGGAGAGCGGAATTCCATTCCATTACTTTCATAAATCACACTGCCAACAACAGTTACAGTGCAGAGGGATGATTTCAACAGTGCTCCTATATTGCCACCGAGTGGTGATATAATAAGTTGAAAGATCAAGAAAACCACATTGTATAATACAGCTGTTTTTGAAATGTTTTTTACTTGTTGATTTATGTATGTTTCAAGAAGAAACCAAGAAATTATGATTTGATTGGATCAACAGAACAATAGTTTAGCATTTAAAATACACATTTATTGAAAAAGCTATCTATCTATCTATCTATCTATCTATCTATCTATCTATCTATCTATCTATCTATCTATATATATATATGATCTATATGATTGTATCTAGTCTATACAGACACTGTCATTATTTGCTGCTTCCCCTGTAAAGGTTTAATGATATACAATTTCACAGTAATCTGGCAGGTTTCCCATGCATTTCAGATGGATTTACTGTGCTTTTACAATAGTTTACCATTGTTTACCAGTTTTTTAAATGATACTTTACAATGCTCATCTATGCTTTATCATGTTTTCACTTTTCTTTATGATACTTGTCAATGCCTTTACTATGGTGAACTTGTATAAGGGGTAGTCATGTAATATATATATATATATATATATATATATATATATATATATATATATATATATATCATGTTTAAATGAGTAACATCCCTTTACTGCCACAGTGGAATATATGTTACTACTGTACCCTAGCAACAGTATTCTACAGCACCTGGCCAAACAGCTGTGTTGCTACGATATGAAAATCCAGTCCCTGCTAGCAAACGCATAAAATTTAGAAAAATCTAGTAAATAAAGGGAGCCATTTGGTTGCACACAAGGATTTTTATAAATACTTAGTGTCCCTGAATGACAGGTGACATCTGCATACCCATCTCACTTCATTCACCTTTCAATGACCTCCGTTCATGCTGACAGCTATCACTGGGAGGCCATTTACCAGTCATTTGCAGAAGCATTTGTGTACAAATAGATAAACAGGCAGACCTGGGAAGACAATAAATGAAAGGGAATACATTTTCAGTGCAATGACCAATGAAACAAAAATCAATCACTATGTCTTCACTGTGAACTGGAAAACAAAAGAATGATATCACTGCCTGGCATTGATCTTTACAGTTTAATTAAATGAGACCTTATGATATCATGCAATACAGTACATGTTTTTATTGCACAATTTATTGTTAAATGGTTTTCATTATGAGCATGTTCCTCAAGGCAGTAGCTGTCATTTAAAAACAAAACAAAAAAAGTTTATAATTAATTTAAGGTTGCCACATAGAATTTCATTCTGGAAGCAAGCAACATCCCTGCAAAGTACCATGTGGGTTTTATGAAGAATTATTTTGGTCTTTTTGTCTGATCTAAAATAGCAACAGTGTCTTTAAAGGCCAAACAAAGGCCTTTGAACTGTATGAGAGCACTCAACATAACATGAAGTGTACGTTGATGAGGCTTGTGCATTCCTAATTACTGCCCCAACACAACCTCCAAAAAAAAAAAAAAAAAAAAAACTGATTTCATTTAGCACAGGCCCCCATCAACATTGGATTAATTAAGTGCTGTTATGCATCTCCAGCTGACTGTGCACAACAATCCACACTATTATTGATTTATCTACTGGTTGTACAATCTAATTGCTTGCAACAATTGTGGTTTCAAAACTTAAAAACTTACTCTAATGAAAATAAAATCATGAACAAGTTTCAGGACTGGATTTATAAAGTTGAAGATCCTGTAATGTTAATCCTGTAAGGTTGGTCCTGTAGTGCTAGTAAGAGATAAGCAAATTAATTTTAAACCTTTTGTTCGCACCCAAACAAAAATGTTAGATGGTGTTTCCCTTGATATTAAAAACATGCAGGGCATATGTCAGAACACATATGTCCTTTAAAATAAAGTCTCATTGTCCCTATACCGTATTACAAAACTGTACTGGCGTAACACTTATTATAACCTGCTTCTTAATACTTTTAAAAATCATTTTCATGAATTTCTATCAAGTATAATGTAATGAAAGAATAATAATGGTAGATATGCACTTTAATATACAGCTGTGGCAACATTTTTGCATTACCTAGAATTTTAGGATTGAGACATAATTTAAAAAAAACAAAAAAATGATATTAATTTCATTTAGACATTATATTTAACATCATGTAATCAAAGAAACAACAAAAGGTCTACCCGAAGCCCTGATGATAGTACACTATTTCATGTTAGATTTTGAAATGCCACATTTTTCAATTTGTCAGTTTTTGCTATGTATATGGAAAACTACAAAAGCGGAATGGATTTCAAGATGTCCACATAAGGAGGCACTGTGGTCCAGTGGTTAAACCCTGAGCAAGTCACTTAACCTCCTTGTGCTCCATCCTGCGGATGAGATGTTAAATCAATGTCCTATTGTAAGTGACTCTGCATATAATGAACAGTTCACAGCCTACCTCTGTAAAGTCTACTATGAAAGGTGCTATATAAAGATATAGGTTTCTTTGTTAAGTTTATAGGGTGATGCAAAACTTTTTGTCCACAGCTGTAGGTAAGTTTTCAAATTACATATAATTATATTTAGACCTAATTAAAAGTATTTTATCATAAGTAGCAGGCCTAAGGTATAATTGGTACAGGGAGGGCCATCCTCACAGAGAGGTTACACTCCATTGCAATGGTGATGAACAGAAGATGGAGGAGCAAGAGGTTTGAATGTGAGGACTGATTACTGGTAAAGGAGGTATTCATCACTCCCCCTCCTGAACCTCCCCAATGTTGCTGTTGTTCATTATTGAATAACTTGCAAAGTTCTATTCAAAAGCATATCCAAATCATTTCTAGCAGTTACAATGAAGAAGACATTAACACTGTCCTTGTTACATTTCTATTGTCTTTGGAGGTTGTTATTTGCTCTAGTGCTCTTCAGGGTTCATTTGTTTGCAGGCTTCCTTGACATTTTATTGACAGACAATCCTCCTTATGTGCCTAATGGAAAGCAGTTGGAGAGTGTGATGTTATGAGAAACAGAAAAAAAGTGAAAGGCTCCAGTCACTGTAAATGTCTCTTAAGTACATTCATCCCTAGGCCTGAGCTACCAGAGATGTGGAAATGTAATGAATGACTAACACTGTATCCGTATCAGTGTCATTCCAACTGAATTTATAGCAACAGCTCTGTAAAGTGAGCAAATTAGTCAGGGAAGTTGGGTCTTAAAAAGATTTGTAGAGCTGTACTGCTGTACTGTCGAAATCAGCAAGTTATCAAATAAATGTCGGGAGGCTTTGACTTACCACAGCTGAAGAAAAAATATTTCATAGGGTTTCTCATTACACATGTATGATGAGTAAGTGACATAAAATGTTATTTTAATTTTTTTTTTCTATGTTTCCCTTGATAATGGTGTTTGCAATGATTCTGAGCGGTTCTGGGTTCTGGGCTCCATTGAGTCATTTTTCTCTATCTCTGCCTTTACCTGGCTTTGAGCTTATTTGGAGTATCCCAAGTGCCAGGACTGAACTGCCTTCCTCATTCCATTCAAATCATGTGATAATGTGACCATTCAGCTCTGCCAGCCTCACCTACTCTACATTTAAGCAGACAGAGTGTAGATGAGGTTGGCAAAGTTTAAAGGTCAGATTGGGCAGAAAATGAGTAACGCTATGTAGCAGGGCAGAAGAGTCCTGCGTGTAGATATGTGGCAGGGAAGAACAGCCCTGTGTATAATCGGTGGGGCAGGGCAAAGCCCTGCTTATAAATGTATTATTGTGGATTTATTTAAATGTAGTGTTTGCTGTTTAAGGACAGGTGATTTAGTGTATTGTATAGTTTAAATGTAGTGTTTGGGGTTTAAGAACGGATGATTTAGTGTATTGTATAGTTTAAATGTGGTCTGGGAGGGGCGATGTCAGCATCTGGTCTCTCGTGAGAATGAGTGGTCGGCAGCGAATGATTATTGACAAATTGGCTGTCAACCACACATGTTAAAAAGGCTTGTGCAGATTGGGGTCCAGCAGGATAGAAGCACACCCACCAGGCTCAGAGACCAGCAGGATAGAAGCACACACTCCAGGCTCAGAGACAAGCAGGATAGAAGCACACCCTCCAGGTTCAGAGACCAGCAGGATAGAACCACGCTCTCCAGACTCAGCAGAGACCAGCAGGGTAGAACCACGCCCTCCAGGCTCAGAGACCAGCAGGATAGAAGGACGCCCTCCAGGCTCAGAGACCAGCAGCGTGCTCTGCTAATTTACACACCTTCTATATTGCACCACTCAGTTAGCTACAGGATTAAGTTCATTACAATATATACATATACAGCACATAAATAGTAATACAAAGATAATAGATCATTTAAAAAAGCTAAGCTTAGTTCCCACTGCCAGGTGCAATAATTCATTTCTGAAGCTACTCATTTCTATTAAGTCAATGCTGAAGAATAAGACCATTCAGAGCTAAATTATGAGGTAGGTATTGATTTCCAAAGGGTGTCTAAACCAGTGCATTAATAACATACAGTGTGACCTGGAAACAAGTCTCCAATAAAATCTGATCACCAAAAGAGTAAGCAAAGAAAATCAATTGGCTTGCTGTAGGCACTGTGTCCCAGGAAATACAGCTTTGTCCTCATTCATCATTATGTCTCATTTCTATAAATTGCTTGAAAAGAAGGCGCTCATTTGCACTAGCAGTTGCTACATAAGGACTATAAGATTAAATCTGGATTGGTCATCTACGAAATAATAACATTTTAGGACACAACAAAGCTATGGTGACAGTTTACCCCAAAAGGTGTACTATTCTGAATACTGATCCACGTAGGGAGCGGACACCTTTAATCTACCCCTGAAGTGCATACAGGTTTTAAATGTATGAAAGTCACTAAGCTTTGTTAAGCAAGCTGGAGCTTTTGCACTCAAATACTTGTACAAACCCAATCTTATCATATAGACCACTGGGGGATGCAAGACGGTTTCAGAAGGGCCGCAGTGCACACAGACACATTCTATGACAAATGACCCTGACACTAGACAAAGCAGTGTTCTCCTGTTAGGCAGCACATGCATGAAGCTCTGAAATATATATATATATATATATATATATATATATATATATATATATATATATATATATATATATATATATATATAAATTTACACTTATATATCAAATATTTTTGTATCCACTGGGCATTATCTGTGCCAGTACAATTCTATTACTGACAGTTCTAACTCAGGGTTCTAGCCAAGGTCTTTTTGATTTGCATGAAATTGGCAACTAGCCAACAAACAAAACTAGTCAAAATAAAAGTCTTAATATTGGAACTGGGGAAATGTAATAATAATAATTGTTATTATTAGAATGTTGTTAAAAATATAGCTGACTTAGGAAAGGATCAGGCAAGTATCCAAGTCCCAGTTAAATTGTGATTCAAACACAAATATACAAGCTCAGACACATAATATGTTAAAATATACAAAACGCAAATATGACTCTTGTATGTGTTTTTATTAGGAGCAAAAATAATAAATGATCGTTAAATGAATAAGATGAAAAAACTGAAAATAAAAAAACATGTATTTACAGAAAGTCCACAACTGTACTGTAGATCCTCCTTTTCCTTTATAGGTAAGTGGGTTCCAACAAGAAGGTAGTAATCCTTGAAGTGAAATCCACAGTCACTGTTACAGTTTTCTTCTGGTACCTTAATCATTGCTCTTCAGTTTTTCATCTGAGAAACCCAAAGCTATCAGCCTAACAATTAAAAGTGTGTAGAGATGCTTCCAATACTCGCAGTCTCTTTACAGTGTGAGGTTCATTATCAAAACTTCTGATACGATGTATTTTTTAAAAGTCTTGCTCCTTATAGGAATTAACAGTTAGGATCATTTTCCTGCTTTGTATCTGTATCCAGTTACAAAAACATGCTGGCAAAGTCTATGGGATCCAGTACCGGAGCATAAAAGAAGCAGCAGAGAGTCCTTATCAGGAACAAACGGGAGTTCACAGCTTCCAGGCAAAGGATGGCAAAAGGTGTGGCCCACGAAAACTGGGTTTTATACCACTTTAGAATAGACCAAAACTGAATCATATTTTCTAGTATTTTTCCCGAAAAAACATTACATCTATACCCTTGCACACCATAGGAATTATTGCCTCGTATAAATTGTTATTTTTAAAGAAGCGTTACTACTCTACATCCTCTGGACACTAACTCACTAAAACGTTCTTAGATTAAATTATTACATACAAAGCAAAAATATTGTGGGTCAGCTTGTCTCACTGATAGGTTAGTTTCATACAGCAATGTTAATTTGTCTGAAGGTTATGTAGGGCCTATACAGCTACAGTAATACTATGACTAATAATAATAATTATTTCAGCAGCTGTTCTTCCCAGTAGTGACATGCCTGGTTTGTGGGTTTAAACTCTATACCCAACAGATGATTATAATAGTTATTGTGTTCAGTGATTTAATAAACCTTTTAATGGAATTTGTGTTTGTCACCTGGTAGCTATCAACTACAGAAAAACAGAATGGTTCTTTTAATATTGGGGTAGCAACACCCTGGCAATGCACACAAGAAGCACAGAACAAGAGATACGTTTTTAAAATATTTATATTTAAAGGATAGAAGTACTTCACAAAAGTTTCAAAGAAAGTATAAAAAAAAAAAAAAAAAAAAACACATTAAAAAGTCCAATTACAGTCCCTTCTCCGTGTCCTAATAAAGTGTCCAAGCTCAGTTCTGTAAAACTGAAGGGCAGGGCTGCAAGAATAAACCAGGGCTGGTGGGAGGCGTCTGATGAATGACGGCATGAGGGATTTCTAAAATAAATAAATAAAACTCTGCTAAGTAACCATTAGAGACAGTTAAAATGTATTTGCACGGATGAAAACAAAACCAATAAAAATAGATTGAAGCGCTTAACTTCTGTGAGGGGGAGCTAAACTCGCCTCTTCCCTGAAGCCATGTCCGCGCTCAGCTCTAAATAACTAAAACAAATCCAATACATAAAACACACTGTAACAGGGGGAGCAGCACTGTAGAGTATTAATTTTTAGAACGGGGTTTCCCCCTCCGACCCTGTGCAGTTTATTTTGTGTTATGATTTATTTATTTGTGTTTATTATGTATATAAAGGTCGGCGAACGCTGTGGGTTTTGTTATTGTATTGTACACTATGTTAAGTTAAAAGCCTTGCTGTGATTCAAAAGGCAGAAAAAAAGTCTTCCAGATTTGCTTTGAACTCTCTGTCGGGACAGAGGGAGGCCTGGGCCATTTTTTACATTCAGGTTAACAAAAGAGTGCTACATAATACAACCTTCAAAATGCGTGCGCCTGGAGTCCAGAATTCATATCATCATTAGGTTCAGGTGTTGCTAATGTAGTCTGGGTTTGTGTTAATTTCATGAATAAATCAAAATATATGGGTTTAAAAGTACACATGAATTATACTGTTAGACAGTAGAAAAAAATAAAGAAAAATCTTTGCCTTTGGGTTCAATCCAAATTAAGCCAAATGATGTGGAAGACATTTTATTTTATTTTATTTTATTTTTTTTACTGCAGTTGTCTGACCAACAGACACAAGTTTGTTTAGAACCGGTCAGGGAATCTACTGTGAGGTCAGCTAGATCCAGTAGACATATGTTTTGGTCTTATCTGTGTTTTTGATCAACAATATAATTTTTATATGGAATATCCCAGGCTTCCCAGCTTGCTTTGGAAAAAAGAAAAAAAAAAAAAAACAGCATATGTCAACATGGTGTCCTGTAGCTGTTGGATTCTAGTTTGTTTTGATCCCTGCTGTTAAAATTAATTAATCCCATTTTGTATTATTATTGCACATTTCTAATCAGTTTAAGCTATGAATGAAGATATATTTGACATTTTTATTTGGAATCTCCATTTCTGCTTTTTTTTTTTTTTTCCTGTGCTCTGTGGTTCTGTAGTAGATATGCACAAACCACAATATTTGCAGGAACCGAGCAATTGTATTGTTACCAAAAGCAGGTGGGTGGCTTAGTAGTGTCAACATTATCTATTAGACAGAAATATAAAAGCTATTAGGGGTATTTTGCTGACTTCACGATCTGAAAAAAAAAAAAAAAACGATTTGGTCCTGCAGATATACACTGTGGGAAAAAGGAGATTTAATAATGGAAAATAGATGAGTTCACTGTGATACAAGAGCTTCAAACGTATATTCACAACGTGATGGAAAATCCTCCTGCAGCATAAAGACATTAATAGAGGCTGATGCTGTCTGAGTCAAACCTACCTTAGCAAATAGCTTTTTTGTAATTGTTTAGCTGTTTGAAATAGCACAATGGAAAAAAAGAAGAGAAGGCAACACCATATTAATTCAGCAAGTCTGGGAAACAAACCAACTTGTCTTGCCTAACTGCGTCATTAAATCCACAAGAAAATTACCTAATTTCCGAAGAAGTCACTATCTGGAACAGAAGACTGGCACGGCTGTATATTGTAGGTGCTAAAAGCGCTGTCATGTTTCATTAGGATTTTAAACCAAATCTCAAGTACTGGTTGCTGTTCTAGAAATGCAATTATACCAGTCCATAAAGCAAACAACGGTCAGGATTGTTTTACATTAGCATTTTACAAATGGCTATCTGAGGTCAAACTGAGGCTATGTGGATCAGGAGTCTGGAACTCTGTCACCTAACCAAGGAAAGTGTGCTTTTGATTATATGCCTGTGACGGTGCACTCCCAGCCCCTGTGCGTATTTTATGTTTTGTGTGCTTATTTATTATTTTGTTGTATTTTTTAAAATGCACTGTTTACTGTTAAAATGCCCCATCCAGATAAAATCATGATCAATGCGTGGTCAACAGCAAGTGATTATTGACAAACTGGCTGTTGACCACACATATGAGAAAACCCGTGCCGAATGTGGTGGAGGGATAAACTGGGTAATTGATAGCCAGTTAATCCCTCAGCCACAACATAAAAGCAAGCAGCTTTGACTGAACGGGGAGTGTGTGTTCAGAGGCGGAACGAGAGACGTGATTCGTGAGTATTAGAAAGCAATTGCTACCCACGCTGGTTTACACCAGCACGATACCTGTTTTTGTTTCGTGTCTGTTTTTCTATCTGTCTATTTATTTTAGCCACTGTGCCATTTTGTTTTGGTTAAGTGTTTTGTTTAAACCTTTTATTTTTTAATAAATCTGCGCACCAGTGCATTCATCTATACCGCAGTGCTGTCTGTGTCTATATACTTCCTGGCCTGACATCATCACACAAGCCAGTCTGTTCACACTGCCATATAATAGCACCAAGGGCCGGACAAAATCAAAGTTAGTACTTGGCGAACGAGGACGCGAAAGCATTCGCGGTAATAAAACACAAGAAAAACTCCAAGCGAAAAACTCCAAGCCCTTTTCGCCCTTCAGAAAGCAGCTGTCACTTGTTGATTGCAAGTGGCTTGAGAAGGTGAAGTGGTTTGCTATTGTCCAACCAAATCTGCTCAATTCCAACTATAATCACATCACAAGACTTTAGCAGGACCAGATTTTATAGTCAACTTCGAAGTTGTATAAAGCTATCGTGTATTAAGCAAATAGTAAAAAAAAAAAAAAAAAAAATAGTACTAAACATCCTGATATTTGCAATAAATAAATAAATAAATAAATAAACAATTACATGCCTCAAGATGCTCCACTGACCTCATATATCGCACACAACACTGAATTTAAAACTAATAATTTACGTACCAAATATTATTATATGTATTATGCTTATTACCATAATAGCCTATATGTTTTGTTTGTGCACCCTTAAACAAAACACGCACAAGACTGTTTTGTTATTTACTACTTTTTTTTTGTACCATTTCGAGTTAAATGTTTAATAACTCGATACGTATTATTTCTTTAATACATACAAACAATACACTCCTTTCTATGCATGGATAGCTTTGTGTGGAGCAATCATTCGGTTTCCATGCGGTTCAATTTCCAAAATGGCGATGTGCGTGCACGTTTGTGAGAATTACTTGGGTAAATCAGGTTTTTGGCCGGAAAAAAAACAGCCAAAGAGAGGGATAAGGTAAGTCTCATTTACACGTGTAAATAACGAAATACATGGGAAGTCCACGCCCAGTTTCGCATGGAAACCCGCATTTCACATGTAAATGTTAATGTTTATTCTTAACTATAAATATTGCAAGGGAGCAGGTCAGTTGTTACTGTGGATTCCAAGACAGCAGAAAGTTCTGGCTGATGGGCGATTTTTACAGTTAGCAATGGTGTAGTTCACCTTAATGATAATGGGGGTGGCTTTTTTTATTATTATTGTGTTTTGCTGTGTCTGGTCTGTCATGTTGCATATCTCTTGTGGGTTTACAGTTCTGAATAATCCACTTAAGATGAACTGCATTATACCCGTGTTATAGTATTAATACAGCTGTTTGAGAATACCTTTGCTGCATAATTGTCTAACTGAATTAATTCCCGTCTTTTTTTTTTAATCCCAGCTATGTCCAAAGACAGTGTCTGCCCTCCACGTTAGTAAATATAGTTGGTGAATTGGATGTCATTAGCCAGCCCGAGTGCCCAAAACAGCGTAACAATATACAATAAGTTGTTGATGCTCTCTCAGAACTGACCAAATAAAATTGCAAATGGACGTATTGACTGTGTTTTATTTGTTTGCATCATTAATATTTAACACAACAGTAAACCCACACAACTTAAAAGAAAGGAGAGAATCTCTGACAGCATGAGACTCCTCAGATCGCTCCTGTCCAATTGAAACTGGAGGCTGAGGTAACCTTCACAGTTGCCATGTCCTCTTATAGTAACAGAATTGGGCTTGTTTTTGAGAGTCGCTGGTTGGAACTTGCATAAACACCTATACTCTAACATTGGTTTGCTTTTTTTGGGCTTGTTTTGAAAGGCAGTATCGCTTGGCAACACTGTGACTTGGCAACACTGGTAACCCTCCCTATCTGTCTCATAGCAGGCAGTGCCAGTTTTGGGAACGAACTAATGCAGCACTTCAGTCCGTTTCATCAGTATCTGCCACCTCCCTTTAAAGTGCCCACTGCCCGTATTTGCCCAAGCGTGGTGCTGAATGCTTCCTCAGCAGCTGTCAGCCATCTGGACAGGTAGGGTTTCTAAGCCAGGGTAGTATACGCAGCATGACCTGATCCCCTATATGCTGTATTGCCTAAATGAAAGGGATATATATGTCTCCGCTGGTTTTCAGCCATGGTGATCTGCAATACCTATTGGTCAGTTTCATTTTATACATGTGCGTTTATTTTTAATTGTCTTTACATCATCAGTGGCTAAAGATCTGGAATACCTGTTTATCTGGACTAATTAAGCCAATAATTAGTTCAATGAAGTAATGGAGAGATTGGTTGAAATGAAAACCAACAGCCACAGTAGCTCTCTAGGGCTAGGGGTGGAGACTGCTGATCTAACGGAAACCCAATAAAGCATTTTACATGAGACTTTTTTCTCATGTAAATGTCTTGAGTTAAAAAAAAAAAAAAAAAAAAAAAAAATGCATTTAGAAAGAACTTCCTGATCACCGCCTGGTTGATCATTTTTGGTTTGATTGTAACACTAGGATACTTGTGTGATGTGCTTCGACCTCATCTAATGTCTCGGTATGTCTCACAACTACCCCCCTATCTGTGGAGACAAAGGTCTGGGCCGCTTTCATTAAGTTTCCACCTGTTGAAAGCCATCACCAAGTAAAACAACTATTCTATAGTGCAGCAGGGTTCCCCAGTATAATAGGGGCACTTGATTACACTCACATAGCAATCAAGTCCCTTGGAGAACATGCATATGCATATCTGAACAGAAAGCGTTTCCACTCCCTCAAAGTGCAAATGACAACAACATCAGATTGCAAAATCACCAGCATTGTGTCACGTTTCCCAGGATCATGCCATGACTCCTAGATTCTGCGGCAAAGTCCTCTCCAAGGATTTGACAGATAGTGACGCCTTGACACAAATCACCTCATTGGTAAGTGCATGTGTTATATCTTTACTGTACTGTTATGTAATACGTGTGGTAACTGCGTTATATATATTTTCTCTGTTCCTCCTTCAGGTGACAGTGGCTATCCTCTAAGCTCCTGACTTTTAACACCTGTGAAAAATCCACAGACCGCGGCGGAGGGGCGCTACAGTGAGGCCCTGTGCTGAAGCCGCAGTATTGTAGAGGACATTCGGGCTCCTTAAAATGCGATTCCATTGCCTGGATAGATCAGGTGGAGCCCTACCATACAAGCCCTCAAAGTGTGCTCGCATCATCATTGCATGTTGTGTACTTCACAAAATTGCATTATCCCATGAGGTAATGTTGCCACAAGAGGCCAACATTCCCCAGCAACCAGAACAGCCAGTTGCTGAGGAACGTCAAGATATCAGTGATGAGGGAGCAGGAGGTGATAGGTCTGAGTGTGAGGAGGATGTGGGAGCCTATTCCCAGGGCCAACGGAAACACCAACAAATCATAAGGCAACATTTTAGGAACGTGAGCTGTGATTGGTCGACAGCTGCTATATTGTACCTTCCTACTTTTGCTTCCCAAACAAGCAATCTCCGTCTCCGCCTCTTTTGTGGATTGTAAATGGCTAGTATTGGTTTCGGGATAAAGAAAATATGGAAACTAACGATATTATCACATAAACACTCTCACAAGAGCAATCTGGGTTTCATTTGATCCGCCCCCAAGTCCAAACTGAATAGTGACAGCTGAATCAACAAATTGATCTACTTTAGAAACATTAACCTGGTCCTTTAGCCTTTAGATTTTGGCCTTAGTGACAATTTCACTGTCATAAAATATTATGATTTTCTACAGTATGTTTAAACATGCTGTATTACCTGTAGCTATGTCTTCTATTAGTACTCATTTTCAGCCACTGGTGAGCTTCTATCAATATCAGCATGATATCTTTATATTATACATAGGCACAAACCAAAAGAAGCTACACAGAAAACAACATCCTGTAAATACAAATGTTACTGAGTTTCTATTTGCAAGAATATACAGTCATCTATTCCACCTATGCCAAATATGTTAACTCCACTGAGGAGCCAGTAGAAGCGGTTTTTCACTCTCAATTTCTATAATCATTCAGAAAAAGACTTACTGGTAAATATTATTGGTACTCTGATATTAATTTTAAAAAAGCATCATGTTTAAATAGGAAAACAAAACGGAAGAAAAATGTTGAATGCTTTCCCGTTAGAGGAGATACAGTCTTCATAAGAAATCCTACCAGCTAATTTGAAATCACTGCCATTCGTTATTATTATTAAAATGTATGAGTCTAGGTGTAGCAATGGGACTCCTATTCACAAACCAGGCTCATAAACTAAGCCTCATTAGTTCTACATTTTTTGAAGGTACTGAAGAGATGCGAGAGTCCTAATTTTATTTCAGAGAGTAATCAAATAAAATGCAGCTTAGGTAAATGGTTTCTGTGTCATACACAGGGCACAGCCCATTTTTTAAGTGTGTCTTCACAAGCCTGTGTATTACTAATGTTTAGATTTTCATCTTGTTAGCAAGACGGATGATCTGCAGCTTTA
The DNA here is from genome assembly GCF_017654505.1 of Polyodon spathula. Taxonomy (NCBI): domain Eukaryota; kingdom Metazoa; phylum Chordata; class Actinopteri; order Acipenseriformes; family Polyodontidae; genus Polyodon; species Polyodon spathula. The sequence goes on from NC_054536.1 coordinate 24,517,283, forward strand.
ACAAGCCATACTGAAGCAAACGCAGATGGCCTGCAGCAGCAGCAGCAGAACAATCCACTCTTCGCTGTCACGACTGCTGGTGACGTGGGGAACGTGCCCCCTTGTTGTTGCTTTAGAACTAGAAAGTGCTATTCAGGTTGTGAAGATAAAAGAGAATGCAGATGATTACAACATAGTAGAGTGTGCTGTATTATCTTCTTGGAAATATGACCTTACTTAGCCTGTTTTCTATTGTACAGTGAATGTTCTCATTCCCTTAATGAACCAGCGCTGTCTTGACTCTTCTTCACTAGTGAGCACACAGAAGTGCGATTGTGGTCTAGACTAATTGTCTGCCCGGTATGTAGGAATGAAGCTGCTCTTGTAACTGTCTTCTGTAGTGAATGGAGGAGATAAGACGATGCTCACTGAAGGGTGATCAAAAGTACATTTCTTTAGTCTTTGGTTGCCCAGGAAAATAGATTATATTTTAGAAGACAAAAGTATCTCCTATTTGCTGAAAAAAAAAAAAAACATGCCAGTCCTGTCCAGTCTTTCATAGGAGAGGTTTAACCAGGTTTTGTTTAATTTTCGGAGCAATTTTATGTTTTGTTAGTCTCTTAGTTTACTTCTTTTACCTTAAAATGACCACATTTTATGATAAAAAAATAATATACATCATTAATATAAAACATGAATTAATTCATCAGAGCAGTCTGGGAGCCTGTATATCTCATCATTGGCTCTCTCTCCATCTACATGATCACTACCATGATTACCACTGATTTCGTGGCGGTACCAATCAAGTATCAGAACGGCAATTCAAATATAGATTTTTCTAAAACAAATTACACAAATTCATGTTTTATTTGTACATTGAACTTGAGTTAACATTTACTAGGTAATGCATGCATCTCACAAGGAACTTTTAGGCTAATCCCAGTGCTGCCAGATTGACATTTTTCCAGCTGAATTTGGCTTGTTTTGAAAGCATCTAGTGGGTAAATGTTGTCTTTTGCGGTTTGGTTATTTGTTGGCTATTTTTATCATGCATGTTTTAATCTATCCCTTTCGATTATGAGGATATCACCAGAGCAGAACTTCAATCACCACGATGCATTGTATAGTATAGTCCTCGCCACTTTATCATAACCCCCCCCACCCTTTATCAGGAGCTCTGCATTCAATAAAATTATGAATCGCACAAACGCTGTGACGTGCGTAAATTGCGTAAACCATGCTGAACTCTTGAAGAAGGAGGAGTCTCCTTTTTTATGTTTTTTTCATTGCTGTTGCTTTCAGTTTTGCGAGTTTGAACGCATTATTTACAGCTTGAAATACTGAAACATTTTACCATTTAAGGAGACCAGGGAGCCGATGTTGCAGTCCCATTAAACTAATAATAGAAGCTACGGCAATTAGTTGTTTACAGGCTTCTGAATGCACTAGGTCGCTGTCGGCCTCGACCACGCAAACAACCGTGTACAAACTTTCTACAATGCTGACCAATCTCTTCAGTTACTTCTGACATTCTCCTCGTGGTGAGGGCACAGTCTCAAACAGTCCCTTACAGTGTTCCATAACAACCTTAGTTCAGTGTACTTTTTCCTGATTTGTTGACTCTCCATTAACCATACCTTGGCGTCATCACACGGATGAAGGCTTCTATTGCCTGGTCTCCTTGCATGGTCAAAGGGTAGTGCGGATACCCCCGCCACACCAAGTACAGCAAATAGTGTCTAGGACCCCAAGTTTCTTGTCGCTGGCCCGTTCATGGTTAACAAGGCGCTGGTGCAGGCCGACGGCAGGCGCCACTTGGCCGAAGCAGCGGTCAACTGGGTCAAGATCCATCAGCACCTGCAGTGCTTTTCCCTCTAGTGCCGCCACTAACTGCCCCGCCTTCTCCTCTGGGCCACAGCCATTCTTCCTCCCATGGCGAAGTCAAGGCCTTCACAAGTCAAACCAGCCTCCACAAGACCTCTTTTTGCCCCCACAGTCCAGTTGCACTCCTTTGGCCCCTCTTCTACTCTCCCGCAATTTAACCCTCTCCCTGCTCACTTTATATATATATCAATGATCAATGTTTTTTTTCCATGAGTGAAAAGGATACTATGCACACATGTACCCTACATACACACACTATTAATAACAAACACTACCACATATGAGAAAAAACACCCTGACTCCAAATGCAGTTACTGGAACTACAGTACAGTACTGTGCCAGTGTATAACTTGTTCCTTATGAACAAACCCCAAACAATGCAGGCACAGGTATCCTCTATCAGTTTGAGAAGTATGCCATCAATGAATGCTTTGGCTCCCTTGAAGTACGCAACAAGTCCTTTCTCACCTTCACAACAATTGGCCATAGTTGTGCTTCTTTTTTTCTTTCTTTTTTCTCGATCCTCTTATCATATCTTGCAATATTCATATACCATTTTTTATTTAAGTTATCTGATTTTTTAACATAGTTTTGGATTTGACTTAAAGTTGCCTTCAATCCTTGAACAGTATCGGCTGCTTTTCTGCTGTTTACATCAGCATTCTCTGAAAATGTTTTAATTTCTTTCATTTCCATTGACACCCTTTCTAGCTTTTCCAAGACAACGTCTTCCATTGTCAAACGCTTACTTCTTTTGTTGGGTGGCTGAAGTTGCGCCGCACTATTCAAACGTTCAGAAGATTGCGATAAATCAGTCAGAACTTCATACCCGTTTGATGTTTGAAAAGGGTTACTTCCAACTTCTATTTCTGCTCCAATAGCAATGTCACTGAATCCGACATGAGAATCGTTCTGAGGAGCACAAACTACATGCGTCATGTCAAAGCAGCCAAGCCATGCAGTGGGGTTTGGCCAGCCTTTTTCAGGACTACAGTTTTTCTTTTACATTTGTTAATTCAATATATTAATCCCTGTCCATATAGTGTGTCTTTCATATACATTGAAAGTGGGCACAAAAGTAAATACAAATAATTTAATGGGCAACACTACTTACTACAATTAACTATTTTTTTCTCTCTGAGCTGCAATAACATTTGTCCTACTCTTGAGTTTGACTCCACATGTTGCTCCCTTTCTGTGCTCTTTTTAACAATCCTGTGACTGTGACCGGCTTGTTCTGTAATTGTTTAGCCTGAACTTCAAGTTAGATTTTCTTGTTTTTGTGTACTGTGCTGTCAAGATGCTTGTAAACAGTACCTTTTTTTCTTGAGCAAAACAGAATCCCACCATCTGCATGCAATGCCCCCTTTTCGTAGCTCTGAACACGGTTTTCAGCTGGGATATCAAAATCAACACTGTAGACTGAGATACAGGATTTAGTTGCATTTCAATATCATTGGAGGAGACAATGCTTGGCTGGATTGACGTCAGTTCTTCCCGTTGATCTGAGCCCCCCATACCACTGAAGGAGGCAGCCGACGAAAACTCTGACTCCTTTTCGCTCATTCGCTTGCCTGTAACATTCAATTCACAATTTCAACATTTATTCTAATTGCTGTTATCTATGCAAACAGCTTGATCTGAATCTGATTTTACAGAACTTGTGGCACAATATTTTCGTAGCATACTGTCTGTTTTAACGCACCACCGTTTTGTGAGAATTTGTAAATGCATGTGACACCTCAGTCAGAATACTTCCTTCAACTGTTTGAACAAATGCCACCTTTCAGAACACTGTTTTTGGTGCCCGATTATGAATGCTTCTGAAGTGTTTTCTTTAGATTTTTCCAGTCTTTCACTCTATTTTCAGTGAAAGCGGGGTCTTTTGAACTTCTGAAAAAGTGTCTGCAATGAAAGCAGAAAAAAGTATCTGCCTGCTTACTGTGCTCTAAATATGAAAACTTATTTTAATATTCTGATGAAAATGAATGGTTTTGCTTACTAAAGACAGTTTTCAGATAGACAGGTAACCAAGGCTATGATGGTCCTATTGCAGTATCACCAGGGTTTAAAATACAGGATTTAGCTGCATTTCAGTGCCATTCGAGGAGACATGCTTGGCTGGTTTAACATCCATTCTTACAGTTATTTATTTATTTATTTATTTTAAATATACCTTATGAAATATGTTGAATGCCCCTTGATTATATACAATAGTAAGTGCGTGTTTAGAAGCTTAATAGTCAGTATTTATAATGGATTTAAATTGGTGTGAAGTGATGGAAATGGTGTTTGTGTGTGTGTGTGTGTGTGTGTGTGTGTGTGTATCTTATTGTACAATAAATGCAGGGGGGAATATGTGGAATACCAGCCTCCCCAAACAAAAGACGTGCCGCCTATCCTGGTGCCCTTAAGTGAATATGGCTTGCATATCAAATACCTCCCGCGCAGTGTTTTGTGACATCATTTGCATACATTTCCACACATTAACATTTTTTATTATATTTAAATGACTCGAAAGCGGTACTTTTTCCACCACTGGTTAGTGAATACAGTAGGTGTGCAAAGCATGCAGTAAAGGGGCTTACAGCATGAAAAACACATCACTGCTGTTTAGTGAAGTAGTTCCTAAGTGTGGCTATTTTCATTCCCTCCTCACACTGCCTGGTTGCTGACAGGATTTTTTTGCTTATAACAGGATTTATATTCATGTTATCTGACACATTTCTACTATTTTTTCTATGCATTTTAAAGCCCGGTATATTGTAATGACATCTATCTGTATGAATAATCAACAAAGCTCAAACTACAGACTACTAATTGCCTCTTGATGGTTGGAGCCAAAAGCTGGAAGCCAGTGGATTTGTAACTTAACACACAATGCACTAATGAAAACTATATAATACCACTGTAAAGCCAAAGTGGTTTTTACTATTGTGCGCATAATCCCTCTTCTCTCTCTCTCTCTCTCTCTCTCTCTCTCTCTCTCTCTCTCTCTCTCTATGTATACATACATAATTGAAAACAGTATGTTTACAAGAAAATTGTCAATGCAATCAGAAAGAATCTACATTAATGCATTTGAATCTATTTTCTCAGTGAAAAATCTGTATCCCAGCTCACAGTGCGAGCTCAGAAAATACATTGTCTCCCACTGAGCTACCAAATGCTACTAACTAGGAAAAGCACACTCTATAGAACATGACGTTTAATTTGATGTAGGAGCCCTGTACAGTGTGTAACACAGTCAGAAGCCTGTGTTAGACAATCTGTCTTTTTTTCTACACATTGTAAAATCTTCACTTTAGCATCTCAGTCCTCTGGCTGGCAGGTACAATACTGGAGGTTTCTTCTCCTTTCTATGTTGCTGCTGTGGCAATTTACACAAACCAGCCTAATTTGTCTCAGGACAAAGAGCCCTGTTGGCTTCCTTGCAGTGCAAAAGCCCAAATCTTACAGTATTCCAGTTGTTTAGCCTATTTAAACTATGTGCTGCACTGTCTCCAATTTTTCTCTCATAAATAAAGAATGCACCATATGCCGAGCCCAGTGATGTAAGCTACAGTAAATAGATGTTCAGCATCTTCTGATATCAAAGGGGGCAATCCAAAGTGGATTAATGCTTTCAAAAGGAAGCCTCCCACAGCTTCCCGTTGGAGGCTCCCATTGCAAAGCCCAGTGACATATAATCGAGCGCTTGAATTATTACATTACCAAGGGGTTTTATTTGAATCATTGCCTTCATTGTAACCTGCCAGGATTTTATTGAGGAGCTCAGCTGTGCTGTGTTACAGCAGCCAGAGCATGAGAATAGGTGTAGGTCCTGCGCTGGATACTCTCTTGCAAGAGTGAAAACTGAGATGTTGTAGATTGGTAGTCTAATAAATATTACAAGGAAGTGTTGCTTTCTAATGTATAGAGCTACTGACAAGCATTGCCAGCTGACGAGCAGAGAAGAGTTGCTGTGGGAGAAAGAAAGATAAACTTGGGACTTGGGCGTGAATGGAATGAAAAAGCTGTCCAAAAAAGAACGTGCTGCTGGTAAGTTTAAAGATTGCTTATTTAACACACAATGTATTCTGAGTCTGTATGAATAAAACACATTACTGCGATATATGTGGAAAAAAAAATGTCATGGCAAAACCTTCTAGCTGGATTATTTCAACTAGCTTTTAAATACTGTGCTGCATGCAAAGATTTTGCAAACATTTTTAACCAATATTTTTAAGATGTAGGCAAAGATTCATGAAAGCTATTGCAGCACTTTGCTTTGCTGTGGATATTAATATCAGTTTTCCCTGAAAGAGACACAGTCTGCATTGTGTATGAACACTCTATATTGTTTTGACATGTTGGCTCTTTGTTGCTTAAAATGTTGGCTCAGGGTCATATTAGGTGCTCTTGTCCTGAATAACCTTGTTTTAGATTTTTAAAAGATTTCTTCTTGTTACCAATATAAAGATTTCAGTTTGATTTTCCATAACTCAGAAATACAGATTTCTTAAGGCAAAAACAATTTTTATTTGGGTTATCTTGGGATGTGTATTTGGTCATTGTCGACTACTTCAGTTTGGGAAGTGCTGCAATAGTTTATTTGCCTGTACAGTAAGATTGGGACTTACTAGTGTAGCTTAAATACCGTTTCTCTTAACTCTCACAGCTTCCTTTCAGAAAATGTTTGTCATTGATTTATATAATTAGAATGTAAGTCAAAGTACTAGCTAGAGAAGAGTTTGTCGTAAGGGCATGTGGGAAGAATATTGCCCTTGACCATTTTTTTTAATCTATTTTCACTTTGTTATGGGATTTTGCCATAGCAAGCAGTGTCACCTGAAGGCCAATTATTAAAATGGTCTCTAATTTTAAAAGGTTTTAAAGAATCATCCAATGTGTATTTCAACATTAGAAACTATTTTTAAGGCACATGAAAGCTGTGTTTTTTCAATGGTCTGAGGACCAAGAATCTATTGAACTTTAGACTACAATAAGTTATTTAAAATCAACCACACACACAGTACAGTATTTAATAAAAAAAGAAATGTTTAATTTCATGCTGCATTCTGTGTCTACAAAACTATTATGTAAGGAGTCACGTTCTCAGTGCATCCTTATTTAAGCTGATTTATGGTGACTTTCATGTTTCTGACATCCTTTGATGTTTCAACTTATGGGTATGTACATAGAAATATTATTGTGGATTTTTTTTGCCATGGTTTTTGTCAATTATTAATGCATTTTGTTATTTAAAATGATTTTTTTTTTAAAAAGGCAATTACCGCATGCACAAATTACATAGGCATGAAATTAAAAGAAACATATAAATAGTAATATAATACATATAATAATTCAAATAATAAAGAAAATCTATGGCTTGCTGTTAGCAATATAACAATTATCCCTCATGAAGTGGCTTTGACAAAAACACTGAGCGCCACTGGAAAACAGTCTGTCCAAAGCCATTGAACGTTTTGGCCCGTTCATGCCATTGTCCAAATGCTTAATAGCAAACCGATAGATTTTTGTAATTTAGCATGAATAGTTTTAAAACAAGTTTTAAAAACAGCACATCAAAATAAGCTCCCATAGGATTCTAATAACCTCAAGTATGCAGAACTAGCAAGAAACAAGGTTTATTTATGGGCTTATGGACAGATTGTTACTAGTATGCTTTTTTCCTTTCACAAAATGCTGTGCAGGCTGTACCCTGGAATCAAAAGCTTTTAAAAATAGTAGCCATTGTTATGTGTTTTGACAGTAAAGATGTAGTCACAATAAATCTAAACAGGAATTGAGAGGTGTCCTGAGAATCCAGAATTGATGCTCCCTTTAATCAGTGCATGTTTAAAACAATATTGAGTTCCTGGTTGAAACAAGGGTTTTCTGGGTATTTCAGGTCCAGGCTAAGATAACAAATCATCCTCTTGAAAAACAAAAGTGCAATTACAATATCTAGCCAAAAGGTGGCACTATGAACAAAGTAAAAATGGCAAATGAAAACAGTTACGCCTTAAAGGGGAAGTAAATATAGCCACCATTTCCTTTATTTTTCCTTTAATTTTCCTTTATTTTTTTATTGCAGGATTCATTACAATAATCCTAATCCACTAAAAAAAAGTTGAGCACTGAAACAAATGCATCATTACATTACAATATATTGTATTCTGCATATTAAAGCTTTTTAGGTAATATTTTATACTTTGTTCTATATTGTTTTGCTCACAATAGCTGTTTGTGTTCTGCAGCCTTTAAACAAAGGGCAAGCAAGATAATACCCAATAAGAACCTACAGTGAATAACTAAATCCATAGGGAACAATAAGATTAAAATTGTTTCATGTGAATATATTCCTGTATCACCTTACCAATGTTTCACTTTGAAAACATCTGTAAATATTAGACAGCCTGTTCTCATCGGATTGTATGACTTGAACCACCTGACAAGGAGTGTTGAAATGCCATAAAACTTTCCCTGCAGATACTGCTTTCTTAAACTAGCTATACAGTGGCTTTCAAAAGTATTCACCCCCTTTGGACTTTTCCACATTTTATTGTGTTACAACATGGAATCAAAATGGATTTAATTAGGAGTTTTTGCCACTGATCAACACAAAAAAGTCCATAATGTCAAAGTGAAAAATAAAATCTACAAATTGTTTTAAATTAATTACACATACAAAACAGAAAATAATTGATTGCATAAATATTCACCCCATTGAGTCAATATTTAGTAGAGGCACCTTTGGCAGCAATTACAGCCATGAGTCTATTTGGATAAGTCTCTACCAGCTTTGCACATCTGGACACTACAATTTCTGCCCATTCTTCTTTGCAAAATTGCTCAAGCTCCATCAAGTTGGATGGGGACCTTTGGTGAACAGCAATTTTCAACTCTTTCCACACATTCTCAATTGGATTGAGGTTCAGGCTTTGACTGGGCCACTCCAGGACATTGACCTTTTTGTTTTTAAGCCACTCCACTTTGGCTGTATGTTTGGGGTCGCTGTCCTGCTGAAAGATGAATCTTCTCCCAAGTCCCAGGTCTCTTGCAGACTTCAGCAGGTTTTCCTGCAGGATTTCTTTGTACTTTGCTGCACTCATTTTGCCCTCTATCTTCACAAGCTTTCCAGACCCTGACACAGAGAAGCATCCCCATAGCATGATGCTGCCACCACCATGCTTCACGGTAGGGATGGTGTTCTCAGGATGATGTGCGGTGTCAGGCTTGTGCCAAACACAGCACTTAGCGTTGAGGCCAAAAAGCTCTATTTTGGTCTCATCAGACCATAGAATCTTCTTCCACTTGGTGTCAGAGTCTCCCTCATGTGTTCTGGAAAACTCTAGCCGAGATTTGATGTGAGTTTTCTTCAACAATGGCTTTCTTTTTGCCACTCTCCTATAAAGGCCAGTTTTATGAAGCACCCGGGCTATTGTTGCCGTATGCACAGTGTCTCCCAGCTCAGCCATGGAAGACTGTAACTCCTTTAGTTGCCATAGGCCTCTTGGTGGCCTCCCTGACTAGTGCCCTTCTTGCCCGGATAGTCAGTTTTTGAGGACAGCCTGTTCTAGACATTTCTTAATAATGGACTTTACTGTGCTCCAGGGGATAATCAGTGCCTTGGAAATGTTCTTATATCTTACCCCTGATTGGTGCTTTTGAAGAACCTAATTCTGGATTTGCTTTAAATTTTCCTTAGTCTTCATGATGTAGTTTTTGTTAGGAAACGTACTAACCAACTGTGGGACCTCCCAGAGACCTCCCAAGTGTATTTAACCTGAAATCATGTGAAACACCTTAATTGCACACAGGTGGACTCCATTCAACTAATTATGTGACTTCTAAAGACAATTGGCCACCCCCAATTTAAATACCCCTCACCGAGGTTAGTGGTGGAGATTTACACAATAAATAGCTGGTTTGGAACAATGAATGGCACACAAAGACCTCAGTCTGGTACTAGCCATGGCGAGGGTGTGCTCTGAAGCGAAAACTGAAATTTACCAATATGGAATTGGAGATTTCAGAAGATGTGTTACAAGCTCGAAATACATCACCAGGACAAATGAATAAAATATGCAATGTGCGGTGACTTCTTAATAAGCAAATGTACCTCTTCAGAGTTTGTAGTCTAGGTTGCTTATACATTACGACGCATCATCCAGTTACTGTGCTTCGCGTATTAGTTCAACTTCTTATTTCATATAGAATAATTCCAGGTGTATAGATTTCAAACTTCAGAAACAATAAGTTTTATTTAATTACAAACATGGCAGTCAAATGAGTGGATAATCCTTCCATTGTACAGCAATATGTTCAGCAACAATACAGCTTCATACGAACACGGAACAGTCTTCAATTTAACTATGGTTATATCTTCTTAAAGTTTGTCTGTATTTGTGTTTTTTTTTTGTTTACCATTTTCTTTCAAACTCGAATTGAACAATACTGCCTGAACCAGTATTGTTAAATACCAGAATGCCATATTACAAAAAATACATTGTGTAGGTATTACTAAAATAATGGTGGAGGATGAGCCCTCGTTGTATATGAGACTTTTTCTTTTGTGCCCCTCGGAATATTGTTCCATCTTTTCTTATTCTCCTCCACCATCCTTTTAATAATACCTACACTCTAGAAGTAAAGGCTCTCATTAGAACCTTGCTTTGCCACGGTGGGGAGACTGTGAGTGCTTCTGAAAACCTTTTTTACATGGATTCTTAGATGGATATTTGTGCAAACAAACACCTCTGTCAGGTCAAAATTGAATGTGTTTCGTGCTTCATGGTTTTCAGTGGACAGTTTTGTTTCTTTGCAAGTAAGCAGTCCCAGTGCTGCTCTGGATTTCTGCCATTCTCTTTCGGTGAATACTTGAATCTAAATGCCTGTCAACAGCCAATTCTCGGTAGTGATCTACATTAACATTGCAGGACGGACAGAAGAGCTTACTTCCATCGTTGTGTAAACTCCTGCTCGATACTGCTTTACGTGATCTGCTGCAGCTGCATTTTTAGCCTTTTTAGAGACATCCATTTTCTTGTTTGCAGTGTGTAGTATTTTAATTTTCCACCTAGACTGTCACATGACATAATCACTGCACAGCGCTATGTGCATGGCGAACAGTACACGCAAACACACAGCAGCTGTACAGTTTCGTTAATGTGCTTTTTTTTGTATGAAATACAAATAATAATTATTAAATTTATTTGTATTTCTTAAGAATATTGTAAAAATCACAGGATTGGGCTAATTTCATGATTTCGGTGCAGCCTGTGAAATTGCGATTTACACGGGGCCTTATTCATGATTGCTGTATTTACTACTGCAATTGTATTCATTATCGGGTGAAATAGTGGGAATATTATGGCGCACACTGATTTTATTGTGCCACACTATGGTAACTAGAATGACTATGTGATTTATAAGATAATGAATGATAATACAGTTAAATGACGCACCCCACTCTGAATAATGAGATGAACTTCATTCACCCCGTATTTACTAAAGGGCGATAATTGTAGTTTGCACCTTAAAGTGAGCGATAATGTGTTAGTTTGGAGACCACTATGAAATGTACCTTTTTATGCCACTTCTTTTCTCGCACACTTGATAACAATGCTCATTACATGTTCTAATTCTACAACTTTTCCACATTATGCCTGTTGATGCAGAATACAGTGTATGAAAATTGTTACTTCTGCATTTCTTACAATTTTCCAGAACTCCGCTAGCCAGTCCACTCTTTTGCCCAGTCATATATATGGTGCAACCTCTGTTCTAATGCCAGGTAGTTTCTTCCAAGGTAATTTTGCACTTTCCATGGCTTCTTGGAGTTAAAAAAAGCTATTTCCTGTGGCTGTGTTGTTCATACTTAAACTTAAAAGCTCTTCAATGACATTAAAGTTAATATTACCTGCCATTTCGGTCATATGCTCAGGAACCATGTTACGAGACAGACTGATATCAGCTGTTTTAAGCATGCACCTTTTAACAAATTCACCATCTGAAAAAGGTAGCACAGACAATCTCTTTGCTAACAATAAAACTGGCATCCAAAGCACTTACATTTTTTCTTCTCCTTTTCAGAAAAACCTTTAGTTGAGACTCCATAGCTTCTTTCATTTCCATTAAACTCAGAATATGTTGCTTTGTGCAGCGTGTCATAGTGATGATGTATGTTATGATTAGGGCTTCTGTTTTTCGGGTTTTATTAATTTTATTTTTCGGTGCTTATTTTTACCTGGTTTGTAAATCTTTCTTTTTTCTGGGCTTTCGTTTTTGATATACTGTATGAAATTAGTCTTTTCGGTTACTTTCCAAAATGCTTGAGCGTTTTTTTTTTCTGTCAAAATATGTATAGTAGTAACTCAACAGTACTTGTACACTTAAGTTGTACCCCCTTTCCTTTGCTGTCTTCCACAACGAAATCCCTACAGTCATGAGCACGTTCTTCTGGGGGTTTTGTGTGCAGGCATTTTTGTACATTTCTCCACAATTATGTTTTAAATTCTCCGTAATACATCTTTAAATCCTGCTAGAAGTCTCCATTCCTAATTGTAATCTTGTTTTAAAACTCGCAAGCAGAGTCTCCAATAGAAATGCAGGAATGTGCTGTCATAGTTGGGGCAGTGTAGCGATCTCGGTTCCTGCAAGCAGGTGCCTCACACAGGGCGAGGCAATCCACATGCATGCAAACCTGAGACCTCTAGCACTAAAGCATAGCGCCAATACCGCTGTAAAAAAGAGCTGACTCCTTTGCAAGGACCATATATCAGAATTATGTCTTTGTATGTGATTACGTCTCCTACCAGCCCTGCTGCTCTCTTCCCTCGTGCACACTGCAGCAGGTTTAAAGTATTCAGAACAAATCAATGATAGATACAAGTCAGGAAGGTGGGACATTGCCCAGCAGCACAGGGAAATGTATTTAATATTATTTTTGTAGTTATTCAATGGTATCATTTTTTTTTTTTTTTGTATCGGGAGTGTTTTATCAGTTAAAACCAAAAATCAGGAGCCCTAGTTATAATCTTTCATAATTGTAACTGTTGCACTGCAAATCAGACATATTGTCTTGCTCTCAAAATTATTCAGTGAAAAAAAAATCACCTGGTTAGCGATTTTGGAATCTTCTGTGTTCCACCTCCACCTTTTGCTTCCATGACATCTCTTTTTGGCTACTGAGTTAAAATTTTACACAAAGTAAAATAAATTGTTTAAACAAGCCTTCGCTTTGCTATCCTAATCAAAAAATGTGTGCTGTGCTGTTATACATGTTTTACTACCTCTGTGAGATGTGATTGGCTTAATGGGACTGTCACTCATACAATGCATATTGCACATGTTGAATACATGTGTTATATTAAATAGGTGGGTTGTTTAAAAGAAGAATTCCAAAACCATGGAGGGCTGCAGGGCTGCAATGCCGACAAGAGAACTGAGGCTACGTCTCATCAACCAATATTTCTCGAGTAAGCAGAACAAAAAGAAAAATATGCCATTGCACAACATGGCATTTATTGTATATGCATTAAAGGAGAAAGAAAAAAGGCTATTTATTTATTTACACCAGACAAGGAATACATTTTAAAATTAAAAGGTAAGCAGTGCAGTTTCACTTTAAGCTCTAATTCGCTTGCTTATTTTCCACTACAGTGAAGCTGACAAAAGGATTCTGAATACCTTATGTTAGTCAATGTGGGCACACAGCACCATCTTGCAATAGATCATTTTTAATTCCTCCAAGGGCCAATAGAAGATTTAACAATGACTGATTGTTAAAGAGGGCTGCCACTTTACTGACTTCTTTGTCTATTACATGTGCAGTAATGTGTTTAGTGTTAAGGAGTATTCTCCATTTGCACAACTTCATCAAGAGAGTGCAGTCAGTGTGCTTTTACATGCTTATCCTCAAGTTAAATGCCTTGGAGTGAGAAATAACAAATGTTCTATTATCCTATCAAGAGCATTCTATTCCTTTCTAGTTTTCTAGACTGCCTCTGGTGCTTGTTGGTTTCCCAGTACCATAATAATGCTTCTCCAATCAAAATGAAATGCAATTATTTTCCTTTTCACTAATTTGACCTATGCCTATATACAATACAATATGTATGTACGGTATGTAATAGGGATGTGGCTACAATGGTTTAACTTTTATTTTTCCTTTAATTCTAATAACATTTTTACCCAGCCCTTACCAAATACTAATTTTCTGTGGGCATTTTTGTGTACCCCTCAACAATTACTGTCTCTTAATTTCTTCTGGGGAGTTGGAGTTAAATCTGCAGAGACTTTTTCTTTTCTCTTTTTAGAATGGCACTGTAAAGCTGTCATATTTGAGAGTGTTTCTTGGGAAGCATCAGTAATTTGTGTGGTTTTGAATACAGAAGCACTCAGTCACTCATCCCTCTATCAAAGTCAGCTAGCTGTGCTTTCTTGCCTAAACAGGGAGCTGCTTCTCTATATATTACAGGAGCTTGGCACAAAGGCTGACAAATCACAGCACTGGATCAGAAATCCTAGCAATTCCCTTTTAACGATGCTTGTTACTGGACTGTTTATTATCCAAGTGGAAGGTCCAAACATTGAGCCTTGTGGCAAATGTGTGCCTCATATAGCATAGCAGACTGACTAATGAAAATACATTACTCAAAAAAATGTAAAGTACTAACCATTGCATATGGCAAAGTTGACACTGTGAACATACAGTCAAAAAAGTCCTTATTTGTTAATAAATTGTGGTAGCTGTTGAGATGCATTTTGCACTGGTTTCCCCCACTTAAAATCAGATACCCCCATTTAGACTTCAGATTTGATCATTAGTCAAGTATGTGACATTTAATAAAGAAAAGTGTAAGGTACTGCATGCAGGAAATAAAAATGTGCATTATAAATATCATATGGGAGATACTGAAATTGGAGAAGGAATCTATGAAAAAGACCTAGGAGTTTTTGTTGACTCAGAAATGTCTTCATCTAGACAATGTGGGGAAGCTATAAAAAAGGCCAACAAAATGCTCGGTTACATTGTGAAAAGTGTTGAATTTAAATCAAGGGAAGTAATGTTAAAACTGTACAATGCATTAGTAAGACCTCATCTTGAATATTGTGTTCAGTTCTGGTCACCTTGCTATAAAAAAGATATTGCTGCTGTAGAAAGAGTGCAGAGAAGAGCGACCAGAATTATTCCGGGCTTAAAAGGCATGTCATATGCAGACAGGCTAAAAGAACTGAATCTGTTCAGTCTTGAACAAAGACGACCTAATTCAAGCATTCAAAATACTAAAAGGTATTGACAATGTCGACCCAAGGGACTTTTTCAACCTGAAAAAAGAAGACCAGGGGTCACAAATGGAGATTAGACATAGAGGCATTCAGAACAGAAAATAGGAGGCACTTTTTTACACAGAGAATCGTGAGGGTCTGGAATCAACTCAACAGTAATGTTGTTGAAGCTGACACCTTGGGATCCTTCAAGAAGCTGCTTGATGAGATTCTGGGATCAATAAGCTACTAACAACCAAACGAGCAAGATGGGCCGAATGGCCTCCTCTCGTTTTTAACCTTTCTTATGTTCTTATGTTCTTAAGTGGCTGCTCAGGGATAACATTGCTTGTTGTTGGTTTGGGAATCATGGCTTCAGTGATGGCAGGTGGTGGCTGATTAAGATTTTTGACAAAAGACCAAACTGCCGGAGCTGTTCCAAGGCCAAAATCTGGGGATGCACAAAGATGTGTAGCTGGCCCCTTCTGCTGTCTCCAGATTGTTGACACATTATTGAACACCAGGTTTGTACACTAGGGGGCTGATGTAAGGATACATGCAAAGTGATTTGCGGCTGAAAAACATCCACATTGCGGCCGCAAAACACCCACATTGCGGCTAAAATCAGCGTTAATTGTATTCAAATGAAGAAAAGAGCATGGAATTGGGTGATCTGGAATACTAAGGGGGTGCAAATATTATAATAAGATATAAGGATTTTGTCTTGCATTTGGGCAATTGCTGACAGTCCAAAAACTTTGCATTTCCTCCTTACAAGGTGCAAACCATTGTAGAAGCGAGTATTTAAGAGCTGTATAAAACCACACACCTTCAGAAACCTGTCACTGGCCTCAGGATGGCTGCTGTGGTACACTTCCTGATGCAGTGATTGGCTTGGCTTTTGTTGAGGACAGGCAGGAAAGGGCAAGATGGAGAAGACCCTGCATATTCAAACCCGGGGTCACTGTTTGGGATGCCGGAGGATGCAGTGGTAAGGTGTTATCGTCTTATTCTGCAGGTCATCCTAGACCTAAAAGCTGAATTTCACCTTTTCATCACCTGGTTGACTGTCCTCCTGGTAACACCGACATCATTGCCTTTCTCCATTATAGAGGACCATATGGCCTCTTTGGTAGCATAACTGATGTTGGCTGACGCTTTTCCAAGTAACTCAATTTCATGCTGAGTGGCTTCAGCCATAAGGACTCTCAGCTCCTCCTCAGAAAACTTTAAATTTTTTTTTCTGTGTGCCAAGAGGACTTTACTGCCCTTCCTCTGACATTTTTTGTTCAGTTTAATTTTTGTTTTCCACAAAGCTCACATAGCGCCTACTGCTCTCTGTACTCCTAACTCTCCTCACCTCTGGGCTGTAAGTGGCGACGCTAAATACCCCGATGCACAGCCGGCACTCACTGCAACCGTCATTATCATGATATCAGCTCATTATTTGTGCGTGTTGTATAATTTGAATTACTCTTAAGCTTACATAGACTGCAGTGCAAAATAATTGCCTGGCGGCTAGGCAATTTTGATTTTGCAGCCACAATTGTTTGCACCACGCCTATCTTTATATCAGCCCCTAGATGTCCTAGATAAGTTATGTGAGGTCAACCACACCAAACAATGGTCTATATCTACACAATATGGAACTGAGGAATTGCCAGTCCATTGCACATGTGCTTAATAATAACTTCAGGACAGCAAATGGACTAACCATGAGAAACCAAACTGTGAGAAACTGATTGCATTTGTCTTGTTTAAGGTCAAGCAGACCAGCTGCAGCTCCTCAATTGACCCCACAACACTGAAGAGACTTGTGATTACTGCCTTGATCACTAGAACTGGCAGCCCAAGGAGGATTTGCTCACTTAAACATCAAATAATACCACTGTTTTTGAGGGGACTCACTAAGAACCTCATTTACTAAAGGTTCTTATGTGATAACATGCGTGTTATCCAAGGATATGGCTAGTGCTAGCTAATCCCATATTTATCAACACGATAAAGCGGAATTTAAAGCATGTGAGTTCGCAGACAAGCCTTAAAAGTAACACAATGGATACATTAGCATCTGATGAATATGCAAAATGCATGGTGATGTATTCAAATGAAGTGGCATGAGAGCAATAATGAGGATAATGCTATTCAGACGATATTTTCTAAACTGTGCTAACCATGAAGCACTTCCTAAATAGCACTGAAGGAAAGCAGGTGTTACGAGCCGAGATCTGTCTTAAAGCTGTCTGTCAGCACAAGGTACAGGTATGTACGATACTACACATCCGAAACTGTGAATAAGTGAGACTAATTTTAAAATAAATGCGTTTATATACTAAAACGCATATATAACAGCCGAATGCATAAAAAATAAAGAAAGAAAAACTATTTTTGAACAAACGTGTCTATATACAGGTATATCATAATTAAATAAAAAACATTTAAAAAGTAAATGTGTTTATGTAGACTATAGACATAAAAAGCATGCAAAAAGCTTACTATGCAAAGGGGAAAAAATGGTCATAACTTACTACGCAAATGAAAAAAAAAAGACAACTGCGTTCATACAGACATAATTGAAACATGGTAATATAATAATAAATAAATAAAGGAAATTGGGTTTACAATCACAATATCACATAATATCAAAGAAGGAAGTGTTCTCGTAAATCACACACCTGCATACACTGTACTTTTTTTTCTCCACACGATTTGGGCACAGCTATACCATTGCATGTGTCGGCTGGCACTGGGGTTGATAATTTCTGCATACCTGCTTTTACTTCTGTGCAAATAATTCTGTACCTTCACAGCATAACCGATTTGCACTTTTCAGTACAAATTATTCTTTGTCTAGCTACAATAGATTATACAGCAGGCTATGCACAGTATAGTTACTCCTAGTTATTATTACCTGTGCATTTCTTGCAATTGGTGTCTGTGAGAGCCACGTTTTTTAAACACGTGAACGTCATTTCAATGTACAGAAATGCGTTGATCGCTGAAATATGCAACCTGGTCTAAATGCCAACTCCATATTTCGTTGTATTGATAATTTCATTAATGTAGTCTAAGGGCTGCAGACTGATCTGATCAATGATGTATAAAAAAAAAAAAAAAGGCTACTATACTGTTGAGCGAAATGCTTTTTATATATAATGTACAGTCATGACGGTGTCTAGTTAGGATTATTTATAACTTTTTATTGATTTATTTTTGTGATCCTGCCTTTCAAACACCATTATAGAGTATTTAATACATATATTTAGTAAAAGTCAAGAACTGACAACTGCATATCTCAATCTCTGCTCATTCCATTATAATCAGTGGCCCCTATGTCGTCATGTCGTGTGATAAGGCACGTCTTAATATGCTAATGATTTCCATAGCACACATCGACATTAGTAAATACCAACTTATTTATAGTTTTAAGACCTGTGTTATGGGATGTGTTAACATGCGTCTTATGGCTACTTTTAAGAACCTTTAGTAAATGAGGCCCTAAGGGTGGCATCTGCATTGGAGGTTGCATGGATCTTATTGTACTTTAAAGGGGGCAGATTTACAGCTATGGCAGTCTTGGGCCCAGTAGTAAACACTTTACTGGTACAATTGGCCCTGAGTTTGGTCGGCTGCAAGATAATGCATGTTGTCATACTGCCAGGATTGTCATGGAGCAGGAGACTATGGAGCTTATGGACTGGCCAGCAAGAGGTCCAGACCGTTTTCCCATAGCACACCTTTGGGATCTTCTAGGACGTTATTGGTGTTGCACTGCTGAAGAATGGGACAGGATCCCCCATTAAATCATCTGACGTCTGAGTAGAGCCCTTCCCTGTTGTTGCAGAGGAACACACATATGATAGTGAGACTTGATGTTGATGTAAAGACTGTACAAACTCTCAGATTCAAAACTACCTTTGAATATGAATCTTCACAGCGTTTTCAAAGAAGTGTTCCTGCCTGCTTTCCTGCTTGTGACTGTGATAGCAAGAGCTGAAAATACAGAATACAATCAAGCTGATGAATGATTCTTCAAATAAGGAACAGTTTCCATAAAACTAATGACAGAATACACACCAGGATGTCATTTGTCCAACAATTTAATCAGTCATAGGTCCCCCCTTTATAAAAAAAAAATAATAATAATAATAATAAATTGCTAAATATTGCAGGTGTTTGGCATTTTTTTTGTCTGTCTTATAAATGATAAATAACCTTCATATAAACAACCAACATTATAAAAGTTTATCACAGTTAAAACATAGCGACATTTAGAGAATCATAGTGATAGCATGGTACAGTGCCGGCAAGACTGGTAAAACATAGGGAAATATTGTGAATTATATTAGAAATCATTACAAACCATGGTGTACTATGGTAAATGCATAACATAACCATGGGAAAAGCATGGGAAAAAGTGAAAAAGTGCAGGTGAGTTCAGCTTTTAACAGAGAACAGATTTTAAAAAGACATTTTAAAAATGTTAGCCCATGCTAGCCTTGAGGGGACGACAGTTCTCACACGACATAAATTATGAATGAAGAATCTCCTGTTCAGAAGAAACATGAATTTATTGGAATACAGATTTTTTCATCTAAGGCTTGCATAAACATTTTAAGGACTCATGTCACCTTTTATTAATGTACCATGATCAGGCCTGATTGTGTTGTTAAAGCACTACAGACACATACAGAGGGTCCTATAATCTCATAACAAGCACAAGCCTAGAGTGAAATGTATTCTGGTCCTTCTGCAGGAGGCCAGGAGTGTAAAATTAAAAAAAGGCTGTTGTAGATTGCTGCAAAATTAATAGTTCTCATGTTCACAATATAGTGTGACAGACAGACAGACATGTTGGTCAGTGAAATAGTTAAGTGAAATGTACAATTTAAATTGTATTAATATTTAACATACTGTCCACAGTAGAACACTGATTCTATGCATGTAACAGTTTAAATGTAGATGCATCATATCAGTAGGCAAGGACTATGTGGGTATTTAAATATAAATTAAGTGGATCAGCAATCTATAAAGCTAAAAACATTGGCTAATAGTGAATTACACAGTGAACAGTACACAGAAGAAATAAAATAAAGACTGCATTGTCAGTGTTGTATACCTCCCACTATATTGTTTACTATCAATGTGACAAACATATGCTTGGGATTGATGGCTGGTACACCAGGGGCATGGCCTGGGGGGGGGGGGGGGGGGGGGTAAGTAGTGGGCTGCTGAGATGAACAGGGTAGCGTGAGCCGAACAAAGGCTACAGAGACTAGAGAGCTGGGGCTGTGGATACTAAAGAGAGCTGCTGTTGAAATGAAAGAGAGAGCTGAAGAATTGAGAGAAAGGCTGGAGAGGAACAGCCTAAGAGAGCCAGAGAGAAGCAGGACTAAAGAGAACCAAGAAAGAAACCCAAACCTTAAACAGTTTTTCCTAAGAGATATGAGTCTATTATGAATCATGTTGGCCGCTTTATTCATTAAAGTGTCTGTGTTCAGATTTGTTGAAATATCTTCCAAAACTCTGTGCTTACATTTTTTTCTTAAGCGATACAAGTCCATACAATATGATACATTTGGCATTATCCTGGAGCAAGGTTTTTGTTTTGTTTTTTTATATAGAAAAGCCAGCCTTAATTGAGTACTACTATGTAGGGCTACAGCTGGCTTATTTTTATTATTGGATACTGGATAATGGGTTATTTGGGGCAATATGCATTCTTTGGTGATGTCATTATAATACTTAATAAGTCATTTGCATTGCTCCAAACTTATGTATTTTTTCAAAGAGACATTTATCTATGATCAGTGATCAATGGGGCATTAAAACTGCCTTCATAAAAAAACGGAATATTGCCTGAAGAGAAACGCAGATTCATTATTGATCAATCCCATGTAAAACAAGCTTACTCCAAACTTTAGCTGCTTTTTCAAACATGTATGATTCTATAATTTATACTAGAAAATTCCGTTTTTTTTAAGGCTTCAGGCAGCAGTGCTGTCAGCAAGAGTTCCGAGTTCCGCCTCCACAAGCTTTTCCCGAGACCCAGCTCATATGTAAATGTACGAAATTTCATGTTTTAAAAGTTTTTTCTAGTTTTTTTTTTTTTTTTCTCACATGGTCCAAGAACTAGAAGCCCTCCAGCAGTCATTTTGGCGGTTTTTGGTTTTAAAATGTCATTTTCTCCAGTCGTGTAACACATATGGGGCTGCCCGTACATGTCCCTTTCTGTCCATGTGTATTAAAAATTCTCGCAAAGCTTGAAACGCGGGAGTGCAGAAATAAAGGAGATATATTTTCAACAGCAGCTCTCTAAAAGCCCCAGGAGCAGTCACATTGATGGCCACGCAGAAAACAATTTTACTGTGATTATACAGAATGGTCAGATACAGTCTACTTTATTACCAGTCTGCAATGTGTTTAGCTGCAATTAGATTAGTCTCTACTCTGCCTGAGCGAATGACAGTCTATTGTTTTTTAATCAGCCTTTTCAAAGACTGGCACCTGCTGGACAACTGTGCGTTTAGGACAGTCAATTAGCATCAGGACTAGTGAAAATAAATACCAGAGACTGTGGAGTTTTACATCTCAAGATAATATGGAGTTGATGTTTTGGATCAGGTGGCATGGAAGTATTCCCTGAAAGCTGGCTCCCGGCGGTGGCCTTTCCAGGTGTGTTACAATGTATTGGACCTAGCAGCCATCAACTTCTGGGTACTTTACAAAGAATGCACAGAGAAGAATTTACCAAGGAGAGAATACAGTTAGCACAGGAACTTCACAAGAAGCATTTGGAACAGAGGGTGACTGCCAAGCGTGTACCCACAGCTGAAGCTGGCAACCCTGCAGAGAGCAGCAAGAGACCCCAATGCCAGGTTGGCAAGTGCAATAAAAATAAAACTTCAGGCAACTGTACCCTGTGCAGAAAGGTAGCGTGGAGAAGCACAATATGTTTGATTGGTCTCGCAGCAATATGGGTGACAATAGACTGACTGGCCTTGCCCTGCTATATGTCCACAGAGACATGTCCCAGGAGGAAGTGTCACAGTGTTTTAATAGAACAGGCCATAGGGGGATTGGCAAACTCTATTTAAAGTAAAGCCTTCTAAATCAGTGTTTTTAATAATGTATTACAAATGGTCTCAGCAGTCTGATAAGTCTTAGCGCTAGTATCAGCAATCTTACCAGTCCCAGCAGTGTCAGCACCAGTCTTACCAGTGTCAGCACCAGTCTATCCTGTCCCAGCAGTGTCAGCACCAGTCTATCCTGTCCCAGCAGTGTCAGCACCAGTCTATCCTGTCCCAGCAGTGTCAGCACCAGTCTTACCAGTCCCAGCAGTGTCAGCACCAGTCTATCCTGTCCCAGCAGTGTCAGCACCAGTCTAACCTGTCCCAGCAGTGTCAGCACCAGTCTTACCAGTCCCAGCAGTGTCAGCACCAGTCTATCCTGTCCCAGCAGTGTCAGCACCAGTCTTACCAGTCCCAGCAGTGTCAGCACCAGTCTATCCTGTCCCAGCAGTGTCAGCACCAGTCTTACCAGTCCCAGCAGTGTCAGCACCAGTCTATCCTGTCCCAGCAGTAGCAGCACATGTTCCAGCAGTGTCAGCACCACTCCCAGCAGTAGCAGCACCAGTCTTAACAGTTCTAGTTGTAGCATCAGTGTCACCAGTCTCAGCATTAACCTCAGTAGCAGTGAATCAAACACATGTCTCAATGAAGGTATAAACCCATCTACTTATTCATATTTATAAGTTCTATTCTTCTTGTCCTTTTAATATCACATATTTCTAACAGTGTGAATAGAGTAATTTTAAGCTGGTGTTGTTTTTGCTGGGATAGTTGTTTTAAAAAAAAAAGTGTCATGAAATTTCTAACATCATCCAAGGTACAATAGCCAATAAGTTTTACTGTATACTCCAATGTAACTTGAACGACTTCTGACCGCTCTCTAGCCTCTACAGTATGTTTTGTACACATTAGGTGGATATGGCGTAAAGTGATGTAATGTTTTTGGACTGCTTAAAGTAAGAAAGTGAATGGGTGTATATTCATAAACAATTAAAATTGTATCGGATTAGAACCAAATGTAATCCGAAACCCCTTGTGACAGGACAACGTTAGTGGCCAGGCTCTTATTTACCGGGAAGTGAGACTCGGGCACAGGAGCTGCATGTTTAAGCACTAATGCATACTTCAGTAATAAATATGAACAAACAAAACACTAAACACACATGAACAAAATAAGTAAGGACATTATATTATTTATTTCTGAAGAAATGAGTAGCAAGTAATATATCTTTTTTCAGTAACATGCCCAACTCTGCTAATAACATCCGACTTACTTGTAAGCAATAACACACTTGAAGCGTGGGATGTACTGATGCCTGGCTGTTCCTCACGACTTCAAACACTTGAGAAGTGGGTTATATCAGAACAACCCACGCCTGCAAGTAAGGGATAAACAACGATAAGTGTTGTGTCTGTAAAAAACAAATCACTGTTTCGAGTGCCTTTAGGCATGAGAAACTGGATTCTTTCCTTACCGATTCAACACTATGAGTTGTTTATGCCACTTAATGAGATTTAATTAATTGTTAATTTGGTAACTGGATTTGTTTTTTTGCTGTTTTGTTACACTTAGTTCAGACAGTTCAAAAGTTTGTCTCTCATATTGTTGTCATGAGTTACTTGGAGTTTGAAATCCCACACAGACAAAAAATATCTGTTGTAAGTGAAGATAGTAATGACGACTATGCTTTAGAATCCATTATCCAGTATCCAATAATAGAACATGAAAGTGGGATTAGAAAAATAAATATGCTAAAAGCAAAGGAATGTGAACCAGGAACAGAGAATAAAGTTATTGATCATTTTGTTGAATGTAAAACAGGTGAAAAACTAAATATCATTACCAGTTTTTCTAGAGTAAGTACTCAGGTAAATGTACCATAAAAACCTGTGTATAAGTCACACCAGTGTATAAGTCCACCCCTTTTTGAGACAACAATTTTAGAAAAAAGCCTATAGGTCACACCAGTGTATAACCCTTTTTAGGACCCCCTAAAAATACCTAGAAAATAGACTTATACAATTTTTTTACAGTGAGTGGTCTGTAAGCTCGTTTGAACAATGGTTAAACTAAATAAATGAAAAGGCTATATGAAATGCTAAACTGAAATCGCAAACCCTTTTCTAAGTATTATGTTTGAAATGTGTAATGCTATAATGAACTAATTGCTGAAATTATTGTTGTGTAATAAAATGGTATTCACTTTTCTGCTGAATTGCTCAGACTGTGGTTTCATTGACGAATCAATAGTTTTCTGTGGATTTGTTAATCAACACTGTCTGCTCCACACTCCCCTTCTCTTCAAAGCCACTCAGCCACTTTTAGTTGGAATATTGGTAGAATTACTCAATCAAAATATCAAAGGGTGATATCGCAGAAATGTTTTAAAATGTGTTAAAACATCTTAAAATTATTATTTAAAAAAAATAAACTGATGTGTTATTGAATGAAATTTCCCCTACAATAATCACGCTCTGCACCTTTAAATTCTAAATGCAAAGCCTTAGTTTATTTTCACTACAACTCTTCCAGACTCTTGGAGTGGCAGTGTGGCTTGCTTGCTGGCTGGCTGGGAGCCATGCATAGTAAACACAAACAAAACTGCTTACTGCATTTTAAAACACAATGTCTGAAATTACTGTACTGTTGTTTACCTGAATACTTCTTGAATGGACAACTTTAAAATCTGAACCTATACTTAAAAAAATTAATTAAGCACTGCATTCGGTACCCAGATGAGCTTTGATCCTAATATATGGAATGAAAGGAGGTCTGAACCATTGGTTGTACTGTTTTTAGAGTATGGCTTTGGAATGTTAGCAGCCAGTCGGAATGCAGGACATTTCCAAGCCATTTTAAAACATGGATGAGTCTGTATCACGGCTCATTCAACCACATCTTTGAACCTGTTAGTTTAAAAGTACGAAGATAAAGTAGGTTTTTAATCTAAATTAAAGTCCCAGCTTCCCAAAAAAACCCATTTCATTTAACAATTTTGGAGCTCTTTAAGGACTGGTTCCTCACATACTGTTTTTATTAACCTTAGGAATGCACAACTACCCTGAATCCTATGATCTAAGGGCACAATTAGCACACACGTTCAGTCATTCTTACATTGGTGAGTCATTGTTTTTGTAAATAAATCCCTGACGTGTTTCTTAATTTATAAAAGTTTGATGGACAATAAGCAGATCTAACAGATGGTGATAGATGGCTATATCCATGATGGTGTAACAGGGTGGATGCTGGGTATGAGCCCATGACCTCGCACAATGCAGTTCACGTTTTAGAACTTTCAACCTCATCTCATCTCACCGACGTGAAAGAACCTGTAGCGGCAGTACATCATACAACAGTGCCCATTACAATGGCACATATTGCTGCCATTTCATGAGGAACAGATTGGAAATCAATGATTCAGGGACTCAAGGACAGGATTTCCATCCCCCAGGTTCCCTGAAAGAGAACAGAGATGGAAATGAGGAATGGTGATGTGCAATATCCCTTCACAACTGACTAAAACTGAAGATGAGGGGTGCATTAGATGTTTAGTTTACATGTATTACCTTCTATCATCAGAAATCCACCATCCAGAGTTGATCTACATAAACAAGCTCACATTTAAATGACATTTCAACCATGATAATATGTTTTGATAAAAAAAAAAAAAAACTCAGAAAACACAAAAAACACAAAAAAGCATTCATGCATCAAAAGCATTTGTGCATTCATTCAATACTTTAATACACTACATGGATTGCAGACACAATGTCTAAAACCTAAAGTCATTTATCAACCTCCATGGTACTAGAAGTTGTGACAGCTAACAAGATGTATCTATCTTTCATATCTATCTTCCTCATTAAACAGCTAGACAATGCAGATGTTTCAGGTTACAATTTAAACACTGCCTCCAGCAGTGTGTGGAGTGCACCTCACTGCATTACTAAAATACAAACACAATCTCACAAAAGCATCTGCCTCACATTCAGTGAAATCTAACCTCACGGGATATAGTAGTGGAGAAGATTAGACAGAATTATATAATTTTTGCAGGTGGTGTTCACAAATCATGCACATCATCGCTAATAGGCAAACTAACCAATATATACAAACAAAATTATATACACTCTGTGAGTGTGTGAAGCATGTATTTAGAAATGAGATGGGTGGACAGTTCTTTAAACTGTGGGTAGTGAATAAAATAAATTGTAAGGGGATCTTAGACTGATTTTAGCAACTAGCTACTGAAAATACAGCCTAAATCTTATTGGGCCAACTGCAGCGTACCAGATTTAGTCCACTTGATGTGCCCAACAGGGGCATTAAGTGAGGTTTTATTCACTTGCTTGGTTTTAAATTAGTACCATTGCTAATCCCAATTGCATTGTACCAACAGTGGATTAGATAATTGAGATCATCAGTTAAACTAAGGTCCTGTCCACACTACATGACTGATCTCAAGAACCATACTCAAAAACGTTTTAATTAATCAATCTTAAATCATCCACACTAAAGTATTGTTTCATATTTAGTCAGGCTTAATGCATACAAACACTATTAAAATAGTCTGGTTACAGTTCCTGGCAGCGCAATGAACTGTGGGACTCAATATGACATTATACCACCTTGCGCTGTATTTTATGTTTAAAACCGGGTAAATATGGAGCCTGTGCCAATGGAAGACAAAGCGCTTCTTAGCATGAACGTTATGGATTTGTTTCTTAAAAACGCGAGGTACATTTTGTTAAAATATCTGCGTTTCGTTTTGAACTCTGAAGTTCTCCTTGACCGATTTCATCGCTCCAGATATCAATGTGCTTTAATTTCGGCATCTGATCACGTTGCTCCATGAGTCACCGTTTTACAACAAGCCTCAGAAATTGTATATGGTACAGCAGTATTGATAGCTGTTCTCAGCTCCTTCAGGCACCTGTTCAGAGTACTGTATTTGTGATGTCCACGTGCCAAAACAGATCAAAAAGCATTTTGGGATATTGGAGGATACACAAAAAATGTAGTTTGGTATTACAGCGTCCACACTTCTGACAAACCGCACTACCTGATGCGGTCTAATTTAGAACAGGACTCGAGACTACCGCTTGAGGTGGTCTCAAGCTTGGTTCTCGAGTACAGTATTAAACACTGCGTAGTGTAGACACTAACCTTATTTAGCACTTTTACGCCATTTTAAAGGAAACTGATACGGTTTAAAGGTATAGTGTGGACAGGGCCTAGATCAAGTTTAGTACTGATTGCAGAGTACAGAAGTCCTCGCTAAACCAGACATGTGGGGAGACAGACAGACTGTCTGTGTTTAAACTTAGACACACACTCACATTTATAGTGCTCAGTTTATTTTAAACATATACATTTTTGTGTTGAAATAATGTTAATGTGTTTTTTGTGTACATTACATTATGCAAAAATATAATTGTGTACAGTCGGCTTATACAATATACAGTTCAGAACTAAAAGCAAGTGAACACCTAGTGCATTTTATTTTTACTTTAGCCTATAGGCTACCAGTAACATAAATAAATCATGCTGTTGCATTCTTTGTACACACTACTGTATAATAAGGGATGATTTTAGTTCTTTTTTTTTTTTACAGCAGCTCACTTAGTATACAATTAATACAAACAGATAATGGTGCTGCAGTAACACATTATGATACTATGCACACCTTACATATACTGCACACACTTCAAAAAAATATATATATTTTTAAGTGTATATAGAAAATGTTACATGTGTCCATGTGTCTGCAAGTAAAACACATGGCCTAGCTGTTTGTTTTCTGTTGGTATGAATCAGTGTGGCAGAGCAAAGCTCTGCTCTTTAGAAATTGGCAGGGATGGGGTTAACTTCCCCTACCTGCCTGGGTTTATTATGTTCAGGTGGCTGGGGTTGATTAGTTGATTAGGTTGATTAACGATCAATCAGCGCCCAGCCACCTGATATAAAAGGAGGCCTCTGCTTCTCATTTGGAGAGAGGGAGCTGAGGAAGCAGGTTGGTGTTTGTTTTGTGGTTTTTGAATTTTCTAAATCCAGTGAAGGCATTGCCCAGCCTGGAAACTTTATTTTTGTGAGTTTTGTTTTTGCTTTATTTGTGTTTGAGTATCTGTTATTTTGCCCTTGTGCACTTTATTTTTGTTTATTTATAATAAAATAGTTATTTTTTTGAACTGCAGTCTGTCTCTGGGCCTCTATCCACTCGCCAGCCTGCCACAATCAGACTTTCTTTTCTTTGCAAATAGAAATTAAAAACTTTAAAAACATTTGATCACAGTTAGCTGAATTTCTGTAGAGTTTGAGTTTTTATGCCCTCTTAGATGTGTTCTTAATTTTAGCGATTTAGTAATCTACTTGTATTTGTTCTTCTATTTCTTTTTGTCCTGTCTTTGGTGTCAGTATAACAATCA
Source organism: Polyodon spathula (assembly GCF_017654505.1). Taxonomy (NCBI): domain Eukaryota; kingdom Metazoa; phylum Chordata; class Actinopteri; order Acipenseriformes; family Polyodontidae; genus Polyodon; species Polyodon spathula. The sequence goes on from NC_054536.1 coordinate 24,545,899, forward strand.
ATTTTTTAAGTGTGTCTCTTTGGCTCATGCAATTCATAGTGACCTAGCATCACACTTAATTTTATTATTGGGGAACATACATTATGTCTGGCTTACCCAAATGTTTGACATAACAGTGTCTCTATTAGCAAGGAACTACTGTGCTAAAACAAATTCTTGTGGTCACAAAAATATCTACATTATCTTAGTCATGTGAAGACTACACTAGTCTGCTTATTCAGATTTGTTCCCTTTTTCTTGATATTTGCTTGCAAGTGTGTTTAATATGGGTTATACATATGAAACTTTGTTGTTTATGTTCCTCATGTCTGTATTACATCATCCAGGAATAATTGTGTTGTGAGGTGTGGTGAAGTGCTTCCCTACCCTTGCTAGACCAGCTGTGTTGCGTTGCTCAGTAAGGGACTGTAACAGCGATGCTCTGTTACCGTGTGAGTATCCCATGAGAGCCGAGAGAGACACAGGGTTGTATTGGGAAATGCCACTCAAGCTTCCAGGTTTTATTAATAAACAAGGGGTTGCAGGCAGTTATAGTGATTGGTGGTCACCACTAAGGTGTACGTGTACATAATTCAAAAATATGAAACAAATACACTGTACAAAAACAAAGCTAATAAACAAAAGGTGGCCAAGCTTGGGCCATGCACTACTCCCACTAAAAGGGAGGTCCCGCACCAGGAACCTTCTCCCTGCACAAACTGGAGTGGGATTAAAATAATTCCCTATTCTACAGTACACCAAGGATCCCAGTTAAACACATGGTGGCCCTCAGCCTCGGTTTACTCACATTGATTGCACACGCTGTCATGAGGCTTTCCACTGGTAACAAAGTACAGCACATCATGGAACAGCACAGAATAAAGGACTGGTTTTTCAGACCTTTTTTAAAGGCATGTGGCCCAGGTCTATAGATGATCAGTTATTCAATTTATACACCTGGCCACCTGCTACACATTAGATTTCAATTAGGCAGAGAGGGAAGTTTAAACTCCCAGCCCTGCAATATCTAGCACATACTTTAATTTACAAAATTAAACATTTTTATTTAAAAATCAAACAAACCCACCACACCGTATTTGTAATGAAACCAAAACCATATTTTACAGGTTAAGATATTGTTACGCTAAGATATTGTTTTATTCATGCTACACAAAGTTTAATCAAATTCTGGCAAGTAGTTTCAAAAACTAAGTCAATTAGGAATAAATGAATAAATGATTACCTCAGCTGATGATTATAATACAACTATGACTACCACTACTACTATGACTACTATTACCACTAATAATAATAATAATAATAATAATAATAATGAAATAAGCATGTGAGCCATTGGGGCAGTTTGCACATTTGCAAAAAACACTTTAAACTGTAAGATTTTTTCACACAAAATTCAAGCTGTTATAAAATATTCTGCAGTTATTTGTTTTGTTTGAAGTTATTCAAGAGTGATAGACTGCATTAAACAGCTTTTCATTAGAAATGCAAATTACTTCATCTGGTATTAATAATTCTAACTGTTACTTGCCTAGTCATCTCATATTATAGCATTTATGTTTTGTGAAAAAAAGCCTATCAACGAAGGGCCTTTGATCACAACAAAATGTAATGAACACTATCAAGAAAGAAGCCCACAGTTTAAAATGTTTAAGTTAGAGTTCAGTCCAACAAGCACTGTATACTTTTAATTTTTGTAAATAAAAAAAAGAAAAATAATAACAACATTTTATATATATATATAAACCAGTGACTGCACACCTGTTAACAGTGTAGCTTTGTTTTATTTAGGCAATTTCAAGTTACTGTATTAATAAAAGATAATTTGAAATTATTATGATTATTATTTAAACGACAATGAAAAACATCCCTTTATGAGTAAAGGAAACTGGGAAAATTTAGTTTTCTATTAAACTTTAATAATACTTAATAATAATTTTGCTGTTACTTTTGTAGGAAAAATACTCATTTCCTTTGACCTTGTAAAAATGCAGTAAGGTGAGTAATAAACTGACTCCATTGTGATTTAACAGTTGGTTCAAACAATTTAACAACAATGCCGGGTTGTAAATAAAGATAAAACTACAAAGAGAATCCAGAAATAGGAAAACAGGGTTTTTATGAGGGGTTCTTTTTTTGGATAATAATTGATATAATAATAATAATAATAATAATAATAGCATCAGTAATAAAACCAACTTGAGATGAAAGTGTATATTGACAAAGTTGCATACCAGATATTATTTATTTATTTATTTATTTATTTATTTATTTATTTCTTAGCAGGCACCCCTACCCAGGGCGGATTACAGTTGTATGCAAAATAAAATACGTATCAAAAATTGCAGTACAAGGTAAACAAAAGGACATTATTGTCTGAAAAACCCAAAACCCAAATACGTTTCTACAAGGTAACTTTAATTTATGGCTTTAATGAAGCATGAAATAACAATATAATGTATTGAAATAGAAACATAGAAAACCTGTAAAACGGGATATTGTACCAGTGTAGTGTACTGAGCAACACACGCGCCCTCCACATCGCTATGGGTACTGTATGTTACATTATTATAAACTTGAAAATAATTTTTTCTTTAAACAATAATTTATTAATGTCAGCACATGTTAAGAAACACTTTCCCTTCAGCGATGCGCTATGATCAACCAAACATGATGAGCTGCAGCAGTTAGTCTTGCCAGTAATTACCCCTCTCAGCCGATCAGAGATGAGCTTTAATTTTATAAGGTTTATAATATTGGATAATTCAATAATCAGCCTCCCAACTATTACCCTCCCACGTTCTTCCCCTTAGAGCCATTGTGATCCACAGTAAAAGATAAAAAAAAATGTTTGTCTATATAAAATGGAACATTTGCATTTAGTTAATTTCCATCACTATCGTATTGAGATATACAAATTGCATCTTTCATATTTCAATTTTAAATCTTTTTGTACATTTCTGCTAATCACCAACCCAAGAAAGGGGTTAAGAATGAAGTGAGTTGATTAAGTGGCAGATCGTAAGTTCGCGTCCTATTGAGCCCTATTGGAAGGTAAGATCTGGTGTGGTTGCTGGCTCTTGTTCAACCAACTCATGTCAAAACATTTCTGCGATGGGCTGCAGCTCGCAGTTAAGATTATTGGCTAGATGCCTATTTTTTGTTCTCTCCTGAAGTATTAGATGAACACTAAGAATAGAAGGCACGTGCAGCTCTGGACCTCTAGTACATTCTGTACTTTTCAATACGTCTCATTAGGCACATTTAAAAACATACTATTTTCCAGCGTATCATATTTAATTTCTAATTACTTAAACCAGTGATTGGAACAGGGAAAAGAAAGTAAGCATGGAAAATATTTAGTATGGGGTTATTCACACAGTCTAGGATCTGCCAGTTTGTGAAAATGGATAGCCAAGTGGAATTAGAAGTGGCGCTTGCTGAATCTTAATTTCAGGCCAAACCAGAAAATCTCTACAGGAAAACCAGGTGCTTCTAGGGGGCAATTAAAAAAAAGGTCCTTTTAAAACTAAGTCTTACTTTCATTAAAGAATGTCTTCTAATTTAAATGAAAATCTAATGGCCATAACTGCAGCAAAATGATGGTAGTAAGGCAGTGTCAGAAATATAAGAGTTTGCTTCCCTTTTAGCATGCATATCTACTGGAACAAGAAAGGGATTGCCTGCAAATGCACTGTGCAGACCTATAGTATACCTCAATGCCAACTAGCACTGCCTTACAGATATGTTGAGTACTCAGATCCAACTGGTACCCATTCCGACGAGGATGAATGTATGTGATTTGTACCCAGGTCTGTAAAAAAAAGTTATGAGATGCAAGATTTCATAGAAACAAATGTCCAAACAAACATCTATACACATTCTCACACACATTATTATTATTATTATTATTATTATTATTATTATTATTATACTGTAAAAATCGTGCTAACCAACAAACAAATCCTAAGCCTTTTTCACTGATGTTAATCTGATACCTTGGCTGGAATGCAACAATAACATATTTTTTTTATGTTGAAGAGAAGACCACTTCTAAAAAGGGAAGTATTAATTGTGTTTCAAAGCTTTAAGATCTTTGGTACTTTCATCTGGGCTATGTTTGAAGCATCACAGTGAGAAGCAGATAAAGATCAGTCAAGGTAGTGAAGGCACTATCTAACAGACAGGTCTCTTATCTTACATGCACTGTACAGGACACATTGCTTTTAACACCCTCAAAGAGAGTAAAGATAAACTTGCAGCTAAAGACTCGAAATTTTGAAGCTCCATTCCAACTCATCTTGACTATCTTTGTTGTATTGTTTAAGTGCTTACCTCACAAAGCACTGTTATGATTAATGATTGTTTAATAACATTGGTGTTTCATCGTCACATATTACAATATATTAGGGAAATTACAGATTCATAAGCTTCCACCTTCAAACACTGATTGATCTTGGGTGTATAAATCATGAACTAAAAAAAGAATAGAATAGCTTTTGATACAGAGCATTTATAGCACCACTTACAGGAGGTGTGCTGCATTGTGTTGATACAGTATCTTTTCTGGTTTTGTCTTGTTCTACCTGAATACAAAATATTGGATATGATTTAGAAGGTGACTATCCCCATTGGTTTTATTATGAAATGACTGACCTGTAGAACAATTATTTTATTCCTCTCTGAAAATGTGAATTTGCTGAGAACAAAAGAACCATCTAAAATTGAGTAGATTCTCAGCTTTTTATTTTCAAATAAAAACGTTTGATTTAGAGAGTTGAACCTTTTTGTTTTTCAGATACTAATTTATCTGAAAAATGTACTATACTTATATCAGTGTTAGTGTTTCAAAGTTAGAAGGCTCCTCAGGATTGAAGTTTACAATAAAAGACGGAACTATACACAACAGGAAAAATAGTGGATAAAATAAATCCAAAAAAAAGAGAAAATCCATTTTGGGAATGTGTCTTATTTAAAGCGTGCCCACCAATCCCACACAGTGCTATCTCAGGTAGCGGCAATCTCTTACTCCCAAAGGTGATTAGTGCTGGGAAAGGGAGCTTCGCATCAGTACTTTGAAGCCCCAGCTTCTGCTATATCGTTGTTTCTAAGGTCGTAAAATTGTTCTTTTTGTTTGACCTCCTAAGGAAATTATTTGGTTACCCACGTCCTTTCATCTTTTTTTCCTTCACTTGAATTTTTCTTTTGGCAGCAGCATACTTAATCAGAGTTGTTTATGACCTCTTCCATTAAAACTTCAAGATCTCATTTTGTTTGACCAAAGCCTTTACCTTGCTAGTGGGGGCTATTTATATTTATGTTCCAGCGATGTCTACTTTCCAAATCCGCCTGTCTACAAACAAGGACATCTTTTAAATATATGGACTTTTAATAACCTGCTTAAATTCATTTCATGAATATGCAACAAAGAAGCCCAGGGAATAACAATTATATTACAGTGGTGTCCACAATCATTGGCACCCTGTTGTTCCAAATACTCAGTGAATAATATAGCTGTCTGGATAAACTAGTTATTTTAATACATAGCATTCAATGATAATACATTAACACATGTCCAAAATACAAATGTGCAAAGAACTTTCTTGATCGTAAACGTTGATTCTGTGTATCCTCCTCCAATGGATTTGCCACAGCTCCTAGATGACTTCACATAGTTTGCACATGCTTTGCTGAAGTCTGGGGGGATATCTTTTCCTGCTTAACAGATCAATTTCTACCTCGAACCTTGACATTTATGCCCCATTTTTAAAACAGCATGCCCTGTTTTGCAACCTGCGCATCATATCAGGAAACTGGCACATGTATCTTTACGACATTTATCATTACACCACATGTGTCATTACAGGGTCAAGGTTATTTTTCAATTTCTTATTATTCACTATGCCATGGGGTGAGAATAAACAGATGACAGTTTGTTTTGCATAAAGGCTGTGAACTTAATGTCAGGGTTGCAATTATTATTATTATTATTATATTATTATTATTATTATTATTATTATTATTATTATTATTATTATTTTACGTTTTAAAAAAATCTGATTTTTTTATTTAAATCTGATTTTTTTTTTTTCAAATTATGAAAAATTAATGATACCATAGTTGTAGGTTTATCTCCAAATACTGTAAATTTAACACTGTTCGGATGTTGCAAATGGTGGTTTGTGAATAATTACATATCAAACCAAATAAATCTTAAATGAATACATAAATAAAGCAAATTATTGATTGGTTTGCAAAATATTGCAAAGTACAGTAATAAACTTTGAGGTAATACAGTATTTAATTAGATCATAGTTATTTTTCAATTTTATAACAAAAAGTTGGAGGGTAGTGCAGAATTTAATGTAACTATAACTATTGTACATTTTTAGAAAGAAGCTATTACTTGCAGCAAAAATTACCTAAGCCTAGAACAGATTTTTATAAGCCCTTTTTACCAATAGCTCTTCAGACAGGTATAACCAATTTCCAGAAATAATAATAACAATAGTAATACAAATATAATGAAAAGACCAATTAAAAGCATTGTCTTAATGTACACAAAGTTACATGAATAAATGTCTGGGGTCATATTGGCCTGAGACATTGTTTATCTAAAACAACTAAACATCACAGAGTTTGTCAGGTCAAACATACAAGAAGTGTTATTGCGCTATAGCTCGAGGTGAAAGCTTGCGTTGTGTTGCAAAGACGTATCAACCCAGGAGCTGAAGCTATGGAGCCAGCATTAACCCCAGGAGAATCTACCCCTACACACGATCACAACCCAGGAGACAGTCCGCTCCACAGGACAAATTACAATTGAAACCTTTAATTGCAAAACGGTGCTCGTGAAGGAAATGCCCAGCTAAGGCAGGAGTTGCCGTGAGAAGGCTGGGAATCTGGGAGCCCAGGAATAGATTAGTTTAGGGAAGGTTGATCCCAAACAAAGAGTTTGCATAGAGTAGTAGGTTCTTGGAGCAGGACAATCCTTTTAGTGGGACTAGCCTTGTGCGGCAAATTTTTATTTTTAGCTTTCTTTTGTTTTCTTTATGAAATCTAACACTAGAGTTACCATTGCTGGTACCCTAGTGTCAGCAAACCCCCCTGTTACACCTCCCTAAATGACATACATACACATAGTGTGTGTCAATGCTCTGCTTTTACTTAAGTTATTTTCTGTAATTCGCTCCCAGCCTCAAAGCATTAGAATTAGTAATTGCTAAATGTAAGAAGAAAAGAGTGTACAGCAGAGGCTGAGAATGTACCAAATGCATTGAAGTGCAAATGGGAATGCCAGCTGTTTTCTTCCAACTGCAGCAAATCAATAAATTCATTTGTTTTCTGCAGATGATTTTGTTCTTCACGACATTTTTTCCCTCAAAGGACATTTCCAATGTGCTTTTAAAGAAGAGTTATTCCCATTGCATGCTTATTAATTTCCGTAGGAGAGATTTGTCAGCTTTGTACGAGAGCATTCCAAAAACAGACGAATGGTTTTAATACAGCAATGGTTAAAAGGGAAAATAGCACTAGAAAACAGATAAGGATCTCTTGGGCACAACAAAGTTGATCAATCTTAAAACAAAGCTTATCTTCAAATAAAAATAACGGCTGAATTCTTTTGTAACAATGTCCCTGTGGCAGAGCAAAGCTCTGCCCTTTAAATTGGCAGGGATGGGGTTAACTTCCCCTACCTGCCTGGGTTTATTATGTTCAGGTGGCTGGGGTTGATTAGTTGATTAGGTTGATTAACGATCAATCAGCGCCCAGCCACCTGATATAAAAGGAGGCCTCTGCTTCTCATTTGGAGAGAGGGAGCTGAGGAAGCAGGTTGTTTTTTTTTTTTTTTTTTTTTTTGGTTTTTTGGTTGGTTAGAAAGTTTGAATCCAGTGAAGGCATTGCCCAGCCTGGAAACTGTTATTTTTGTAAGTTTTGCTTTTTATCTTTTTTGTGTTTAAATTGCTTTGTTTTGGCCCTTGTGCCCTTTCATTTTGTGTTTATTTATAATAAAAGTATATTTGTTTGAACTGAAGTCTGTCTCTGGGCCTCTAACCACTCGCCAGCCTGCCACAGTCCCATTTCCCAAAAATCTATGCAGGTAATACATAAAAGGCATAGACCAGTGATATTATGGCTATATTTAAATTATACATTAACACTAATATTGTGTAATACATTATTACAGTAATGGGAAAGTAAATAATTAGCCTCAATAAGAACATATGTTTTAAAAAAATACTGTATAAGTATGTTGATAAATCTGCAAGGGCATAGTTTGTCTTACTGTAACAACATAAAATAAAGGTCTTGTGGGTCCATAAAGCCAGTAGGAACATTAACAAATCACCCACCTCTAATAGGCGATTAGAAAGAGCATCAGATGGGTTACAGTGGAACCATGCTGCCAAAAGTATTTATAAAGCCAAAGCATGTTCCTGTTCATTCTAGAGCGCCGTGCTATTTCTAGAATGCAGTTTGTGTCAGTGACATCAAGTTTAATGCAGTAATGGAAAGGCACATAAAGGTCAGTCCTGCCCTCTGGTGTCCCTTTGCACAGGGGGTTTTAATGGTAAATAAAAAAATGATGTGGCAAAATGTAATGCATCTAACAACTAGGCCTTTGGTTCATATTTATTTTTTACTTTGCAACTTGCAATACGTATAAGAAAACACACCTTGTGTGGTTGTAGTTTACCATAACATACAGATATTGCAAACCATTTGAATCAGGAGTACAGTTAGCACCAATTGGGTAGTTAATTGACAAAGAAACACGGTAGTAAAATCTTGATGTGCCTGCAGCGCTCCACATTTCTTCACTACGGCAGATTCAATCTGACAGTTATTTGCCTGGTGTGACGAGGCAACATCACAGCTCGGATGTTATCGGCATGGGGAGAGACTCAGAACACAGAAAGCTGCAGTTTAAGAGCAAATGCGCCAATTTATTTACAAACACTGAACATTAAACAAAACACATTAACAAAAAAAAACAGCCCAAAAATCAGTCTTCACAAAATACTCATGGAAACGGAAACAAACAGACGGGACAGCACAGAACACGAAAACACATAATTCCGCCTCTCACCATCATCAACTCTAATAATTTATCATTAACACCTGTGATCACCCTTTAAATACACATTTTGACAGGGAGAAATTTAACCCCCTCCCTGCTAACCCAATATTTTCCACACCAGCACATACACAAGTGCCCCAGCAGGGCTTTCACCCTGCCAGACTTGGCTTCAAAAAATTTATTTTAAACCATTAAGTACTGCTTAACTAATTAAGACACTCTATTCACAAACATTGCCACACACTCTTACACATGACTTGAGCCAGTATTGCAGGGTAGCATATAAATGTCAGGCTCTTCTTTAACTAAAGATGGTTTTAATCCCAGTGCAATTGACCCTGTAGCTTATAGTTGTGTTCTCACTTTAGGTGGCAGAACCACATAGCTGGCTCTTTGTCTCTTGTCCTCCCAAAGTACTCATGAGAAGACAGCCTTATGTCACAAGAGATAATGAAGAGACAATGAATGACTTGAGAGAATGGGAAAAAGAATTATCGCTACACTTTTATTTTACCTGCTCTTTACCTTAATTTGTTTTCCCCAGCAGTGAGGTATAGTGGAGGCGTCCACATTACTGAGAGTATCAGAGTCTGGGGGAATATGCAGGGAGCCTGTTAGTCCACCCATCCCTGAGGATGTATGTCAAACATTTGTATGCACTACTGTATGGGCCTTTTATTCAAAGGTTGGTAACTTATGTTGATTAAGGTATTGATAGTAAACCTCTGGAAATAAAAAAAGCAAATCCTGTTTAAATTGAAAAACAGAAGAACAGTAGATTTTATACTCAAAATCCGCTTACTGAAAATCATGCTATGGACTTTATTTATTTATTTATTTATTCTTACTGAGGATAGGTATGTTACTGGCAAACACCTGCAACCTGCACGTTTCCTGTGTTTTTGAACAATAAGGAGTTTGCTACATTATTAAATTATGTGCCCCTACTACAATCATTTGATCTTGTTTTGGCTGATTTCAATATTTAAAATTATTTTGAATTTGTTGTTTTAAATCATTAAAGTTATTATAATGAAGGCATGTGTTCCTGTTATGCATTCATGGATTTTATGTGAACAGTATTTATTATAATGGAAGGAGACTGTATGTTTATATTTGTTGTGACAATATTTGTACTTGCCTCTAGCATATTTTTTGAGTAATGAAAACAACAGTGACAATAAAGTATTCAATGTGGGAGCTGAAAATGTGGGTAGATGGAGGGACAATGACATATGGCTTGGCTGGAATACAAAATAAATAAATGGTTAAGCTGGGATTTGAAACAAACATCTCCCGAATTGTAGTCCTAATCTCCAGCTGTTTAACAATGCAACTTCCACTCCATGTACGATTACAATTTTTAGGGGTTAGAGGTGTCCCTTTTAATAATATAAGCCTATAAGGATTGGACACCAAGACTGATTGAGTTAGTTAGAGTGTATACATATACACAGGAGTTTTTGCCTGATCAACGCAAAAAAAAGTCTATAATGTCAAAGTGAAAATAAAATAAACAAATTGTTCTAAATTTGTTACAAATATAAAACAGAAAATAATTGATTTAACCATCCTCAACAACAAAAAAAGCAGAGATGACCAGTAGAATGCTCCACTTTCTTTTGCTGTAGACCCAGATGACCACACTTAAGTAAGAAATTGAAATGTTTTTGTAATATAATTTTAAAATCTTACAAAGTCATTGTAAACATACTTTTATGCAATGTATGTTTAATTAATGATAGGTACTGAGCAGTGTCTTTACAGTAAAAACAAAACACAACACATTGTTATTGACTGGTGCAAGCATTTCCGTTCTGTTGTTAAGAGATCCTGTATATGATGCCACAGGTTTATTTTTACAGTCAAAGATATCTTTTTCGAATGACATGTTATTTCAATAAAAATAGCAGAACCGCCATCTGCAATTAACAATATAGAAACAAAAATGCATAAATCTGGTGAGCGTTGGTGTCTTCATTATGGATTTTTTTTTTTTTTTTTAAATGATTTGAAAAAGCATGAGAAAGTAATCTTGCAATATCTAATACATCTTGTGATGTATGGTAACTAGGATTGATACAGTCAGAGTTACTGAAATATGTAAGGTGAAGCAATGATGTATTCATGGTGATCACTATAGGTATTGCTGTTATTGTGAGACCTCTACACTCTAGAACATGTTCCAATCAAGATATCAGAAGATATTGCCTTACTGTTATTATTACTTTTTAATTTGTATCCATGTTGTTCTCCAGACAGCTTTCTAAGGTCAAACTAGTTTGAAGCATTGCTTCGTTCTTCCTCTTATTTCAGGCCACCCATTGTCTCAGTGAATTCCTCATACGTACATAATGGTTTCTTTCCGCTGGCTGCTTATCGTTCCTTGTTAGAAACCTGGGCCTGCGTTTGTTTAATTCCTCGGCGCCAGTCCCTTATTTGGCATGTGAAAAATTGTTGAAGGGACGTCTTTTTCTTGACTTTATCTTTTGTGCTAGCAGATTGGGTGTTATTTCCAGTACCTCAGATTATTTTTCCCCTAGAGCTCAGGTTACAGTGTGGTACGTGCTGCCCCTCTATACCGCAGTTCATTTTATTCCCAGGTGTCCGATGTGTGTGTTAATGTGGCCAAGTGTTTCATTTTTTCTTGGCTTCCTGCCCAGAAACTAAATTCTTCAAGCTTAAGGAACAAATTTCACCTTCAAGCCTGTGACACTTCCAAGGTCAGGGATTGGTAGGTGCTAGGTGTGCTTTAAAATTAGCTGAATTCTGGGGTGGTGGTGGGGAAGGGGCAGGATTTATAAAACTTAGTGACTGTGTTTTATAACCCAAACTAATAGGTATTTCTGACAGCAAATTAGCCTGACCCCTTCTGACTCCTCTCCAAATTCAACAGGACTGACATTTATTGTCCACTACAAGGAAACCACAGCTTTTGCACTCTGATTGTTTGGACCAGGCAGTGTCAGAGTAAATGGCTTTGACTGACTTTTTGTATGAGGCACATAAGCAATTATGACATTCCTACTTGATTAAGCAAGTTTTGAGAATCGTTTCACTCACCCCTATTCTGGTTGTGGTGAAGGTATAGATTATGTTACTGTTGATATGGTCCAAGGAGAACTCAAATTCAGGGCATAAGGAGGGAGCTTATAGTAAAAATCTGTCTTGCCTTTGGACTGTCATTGCAGACCAATGGAATATGTTTCCTTTTTAAGAGTAATTAATTGCTTCTGATAACTTAATAAAACTTCAGTGACATGGTAACCTCCTCACTTGTTACTGTTTATCATCTTTCTATAAAAGGATTTACCCTGCTAACTAGCTTATGCTCTTGAAAATAGACAGAAGTGAGAACAATCGGAAGAGTTTGTTTTCAGAACTAAAATAACAGGAAGCTGATGCATTGCTACTGACATTCGTAACTGTGAGTCTTCTTTCTGGGTTTGCTCACTGTTCCCAGGTTACTGGCTTTTAGGATTTAGCAAAGGGCTACCCGTGATGTAAAGAGTACTTGAAATGATGACGTGCATGCGTATTGGCTGCTTGATTGACAGGAGATGGAGACAGAAGGTTGGAATTGACACTCAGGCACGCAGGTTTATTTGCACACACAGGAACATTAAGGGACGCTACCAGCAATGGTAGCTCATGTGGGACATACAACCCAGCATACAAAAAGCAAAATAAACACTGTACAAAAAACTATCAAAATAAAGGTGCCGTGAAAACGGCTTGCGCTAGTCCGCTAATAAATGGAGGTCCTGCTTCCACCCTGCTATACTGGATGGGATCTACTATCCCGAAACTAACTCCCTGTCCCTTGGGCAGTTCACCCAACTCCAACCTCGGATCTACTCTTGATCATTGGTGTGTTGCTGCTTCTTTCTCCCAGAACCAAACCTTTGTTTCCTGAACCCAGTATTTCAGCAAGACAGACAACAACAACAACAACAGCAACAACTTTGATTTATATATAGCATGTTATCATGTGCAGACCTGCACATCTCAGGGCCCTTTACACAGTTAAAAAAATTAATACAATAGCTAAAAGAGAAATAAACATACCAATCATAAAATCAGGACATAAACACAAAAAACAGATTTGGCTATAAAAGAGTTGACTTCATTGAGGAGGTGGCATCCCATGCGTACAGACCGGGATGTTGACAGTGTCTATAATATCTTTAAAAATATATATATTTGGGGTCCATGGGCCAGGTTCATTATAACCAAAGGTTTGTGCTGATGCATAGTTCACACACCTTAGTTTCGAATGTAAAGCGCTTTGTGATGGTGCTCCACTATGAAAGGTGCTATACACACTGAACAAAGTGTGTAAAGTGTTGGTCCCATGTTTCATGAGCTGAAATAAAAGTTCCCAGAAATTTTTCATACACAAAAAGCTTATTTCTCTCAAATTTTGTGCACAAATTTGTTTACATCCCTGTTAGTGAGCATTTATCCTTTGCCAAGATAATCCATCCACCTGACAGGTGTGGCATATCAAGAAGCTGATTAAACAGCATGATTATTATATAGGTGCACCTTGTGTTGGGGACAATAAAAGGCCACTCTAAAATGTGCAGTTTTGTCACACAACACAATGCCACAGATGTCTCAAGTTTTGAGGGAGCGTGCAATTGGCATGCTGACTGCATGAATGTCCACCAGAACTGTTGTCAGAGAATTTAATGTTCATTCTTCTACCATAAGCCGCCTCCAAAGTCATTTTAGAGAATTTGGCAGTAGGTCTAACCGGCCTCACAACCGCAGACCACGTATAACCACGCCAGCCCAGGACCTCCACATGCGGCTTCTTCACCTGCGGGATCATCTGAGAGCAGCCACTTGGACAGCTGATGAAACTGTGGGTTTGCACAACCGAAGAATTTCTGCACAAACTGTCAGAAACCGTCTCAGGGAAGCTCATCTGCGTGCTCATCGTCCTCTCCAGGGTCTTGACCTGACTGCAGTTCGGCGTTGTAACCGACTTCAGTGGGCAAATGCTCACCTTCAATGGCCACTGGCACGCTGGAGATCTTCACAGATGAATCCCGGTTTCAACTGTACCGGGCAGATGGCAGACAGCGTGTATGGTGTTGTGTGGGCAAGTGGTTTGCTGATGTCAACGTTGTGAACAGAGTGCCCCATGGTGGCGGTGGGGTTATGGTATGGGTAGGCATAAGCTACAGACAACGAACACAATTGCATTTTATCGATGGCAATTTGAATGCAGAGAGATACCGTGACGAGATCCTGTGGACCATTGTCGTGCCATTCATCCGCCGCCATCACCTCATGTTTCAGCATGATAATGCACGGCCCCATGTCGCAAGGATCTGTACACAATTCCTGGAAGCTGAAGATGTCCCAGTTCTTCCATGGCCTGCATACTCACCAGACATGTCACCCATTGAGCAGTTTAGGATGTTCTGGATCGATGTGTACGACAGCGTATTCCAGTTCCCGCCAATATCCAGCAACATCGCACAGCCATTGAAGAGGAGTGGGATAACATTCAACAGGCCACAATCAACAGCCTGATCAACTGTATGCGAAGGAGATGTGTCGCGCTGCATGAGGCAAATGGTGGTCACACCAGATACTGACTGGTTTTCTGATCCACGCCCCTACCTTTTTTTTTAAGGTATCTGTGACCAACATATATATCTGTATATCTGTATTCCCAGTCATGTGAAATCCATAGATTAGGGCCTAATGAATTTATTTCAATTGACTGATTTCCTTGTATGAACTGTAACTCAGTAAACTCTTGTTGCATGTTGCGTTTATATTTTTGATCAGTGTAAAAAAAAGATTATTATTATTATTATTATTATTATTATTATTATTATTATTATTATTATTATTATTTTTATTTTTGTGTTATCTTCGTGATTGGTCATTGAAGAGCTGATTGCTTTAAGCCTAGTCCCTTAGCAATAAGATGCCATTCATTGTACACTAGCCTTTAGCAGCATCTATCAAAGGGCATAGCGGTGTTATTGTTGTGGGCTACAGCCAACATCAGGCTTTAGCCTAATTTGATGAGCAAGATTTGTTTGAAAAGTATGAAAACATGAAAAAGAAAAAAAAAAGCTGTTAGTTCCATGAATTTGATCAATAAAGACAACTACTGGTGAAAGCCTTGCACCGTCCCAGTGGAATTTGGATTCACATATTTTTATTATTATTATTATTATTATTATTATTATTATTATTATTATTATTATTATTATTATTATTATTATTATTACAAGAAGATATTTATAAGTGGGAAATGCAGGTGTGTAGGTTATCCTATTGTAGATATGCTATCAATATTTTAAAAACATACTGTACTAAACATTTTGACTGGATAATTTGTATATCATTAACCTAAATGCTGGTATTTTAGCTCTGTTCAATCAGAATTGCAGATGCTATGGTTAGGAATAAAAGAACAAAACCGATCCCCATTATATACATGTAACAAATTAATACACTTACCCGTCACACGAGATTTCCGACTTCGTCACCAGTTTTCTGATACAAAGCCCATCTCTTCAGTGTTACAATGTACTTCTTTATCCATCACAGGCCGCGTTTTTTTTCAGTTTTTTCCCTCACATCTCTTTTATTGTGCAGTTACACAGCACTTCCTACAAATTCAGATGACAAACATGCAGCAAAAGCAAAAACAAAGCAAACGAGACAAGCTACGGTAATGTAAAAGTCAATCTTTAAACAGTTTTACATACTGTTATGCTTTTTTTTTTTTTTTTTTTTTTTTTTTAATCTGTAATCTTTAGTTGCTTTTGTGCATTTTCATTTACAAATGAGCTGTTACATTAGGGCCTTATCGAGGTCCATAGTCTGCAATTTTGAATACTGACTTTGGATACTTTTTTCATTCTGGAAACTAGTATTATTTTTTTAATCTTTTGTTAAATTGCATTGCCTTTTACATTTTATGCAGTTTCTCTATAGAATCTTTTATTAAATTATTATTATTTGTGTAACTCTGTCTTGTTTTTTGTTTTTTGGGGGTTTTTTTGTGGCCAAATGAGGCTGGCCAGAAACTTTGAGGCAATCTAAAAGCTTAGTGGAAATCCACTTAAGAAAGCTACACAAAATCAGTAAGCAAGGCCAAATTGGAACTCAGAAACATTCTATTAAGTTATTGGGTTATTTGCATTTGGAAGGAAAATTTATCTGGCTAAAAGAAAACTACATGGAAACACACACAACCCAAAAGTATTGCCAAAATAGAGTGAATAAAAGATGAGACTTATTTTTCTTTTTCCATTGAAATCGCCCTATTTATTATGCGGCCTTGCATCCTGTTTTTTTTTTTGTTTGTTTTTTTATGCAGCTTTTTTCTTTACACTAAAATTGTAGTGATTCAAAATGGGTTATTTTTATGCCACCTTTGAATGTAAACATCAATCTCTCTTTCCTACTTCCACCTGAAGAAGAAACCTTTGAGGTCTTGAAAGCTTGTGTTTAATTATTGTTTAGTTAGTCCACATCTCTTTCTCTTTATTTATAACCTAAAACCAGAAACCCTTTTGACAACCATGAAATGGTTTTATTCCTTTTAGAAAATTAGTAAAAAATAGAGAACAAACTTGAAATTTAACTTTGGTGGTAAAAGAGTCCCCACCACTTAATCGGGACACTGATAATTAGAATTTCTGTTTAAATGGGACAGAACTCTGAGAGATGGTGCTAGTATTTATTTTGTTTAACTGTGACGTCACTTTGGGATACAGTATTTTCAAATGATGAATGGAGATCTCTTTTCAGAGCAAGACAGATTCACATAGCGCAGTGCAGTGACAGTGTGATAACACTGTGACGTTCGTAAACCAGGTTGAACTCTTGAAGGAGCCGAGTCTCCTATGGTTTCTCAGGCTGCTGTTGTAAAGAAAGTTGGCGTGTCAACATCGCAGGTGATTTTATTATTTTTCATTTCATTTAGAAATAAATTTAAAAAAAAACAGTAAAAAATACTTCTGTCTTGTGCATGTTGTAAATTATTGGTATAAGTGTGAGTAAGGTCCAATGAAATGCATCTCGTTTAATTAGGACAGCCGCTTATTCAAGGTATTTTTGATATTTTTATTAAATTTGATATAAATAATATGCAAGTTGAGAAAAGTAAAAATAAAATTAAAATTCCTCTGCAAACTAGGAAGAATCGTTAAGACTTGATCCAGTCATGTGTGCAGATGTTTGAGCCAATATTGACTATTAAATAATTATGTGGGAGATTTTATTTTGATGTAGTGCTTAAAGTGCTGTTGATGGTAGAATCACCAGTTCCTCAAGTGTTTTTAGTGAAACTGATGTTGTTCAACTCAATTCTCATTTTCGTTTAATAGAAACCATATGCACAAAGGGTATTGGAAATGCAAGAAGTCAAGGATAGATTATTGATGCAAAGCAGACAAATGTTTTGGTGCTTCAAGTATACTTCAGGGAATACCTGGTATGTGATATTCAAAAACCATTGGGTAGAATTCCACTGCCACTGTTATGTCTCCCTTTTTGTTTTAACCATTTTAAAATTATAGAATTGTTGTTGGATGGGGACCAAGTAGTGGTTATTTGGTCATGGTTTTACTTGTGTATCACAGCCTCAGTGAAACCATGAAATATATTCTTTAAATAGTCCAATGGACCAAACCACTGTCTCTCCATCTTCAGCTGTAGTTCAGTGACCCATACTGTGTTACAGTGCACCTGGAATTGGGTGATTTGTTACAGACCTACAGGTAAAATATACAGTTATGAGGATGTACAATTGTTCTTTATAATTAAGTTTATGAAAAAAAATCACTTTGGCTTTATTTAACATATTAATTAATGAAAATACAATGCTTCATAATTGTTTACATTTTATGTCAGTTTTTATAATGAGAGAAAATATATTTCCAGTGCTAGTGCTGACAGCTTAAGAGCGCCAAACTGGCAATGTCATTTTTGAGGGATATTGTGAAATTATCATGGAAGAGTAGAACCTGCAACATACTAAATATTGCATTCATTAAATGTGTGTGCCAGTACATGGTCATGTGCTAACATAAATAAGCATGAGAATCAATCGTTTTTTCACCAGCTTATGCGTTGCTTTGTGGTACAGTACTATAACTGCAGCAAATGGATAATCCAAGGGTGTGCATGTAATAATAATAATAATAATAATAATAATAATAATAATAATAATAATAATAATAATATTTTTTATGTTTATACAGTATGCAAAAATAAACTCTATGAGTCTAAATGAATATTGCTGTGGGAAGCAACATACTGGAAAGTGTTCAGTGCTCTTTCAGGTTTTGTTTTTGAATAATGTGAAAAATGTACAAGTCATGTTGTGCAATGGTGTATTTGTCTATTTGTTTTGCTTACTCGAGAAATATTGATAGATGAGACGTAGCCTCAATTCTCTTCTTGTCGGCATTGCTCCCTCCATGGATCGGGTGACAGTGCTATGTGAGTACAATCAATAACACACATAAAATTAAAATAAACCTGTCCTTTGAGTGGGAAATTTTAGCAGGGCTTATTTATTTTTTTTTTTTTTGTAAAATGCAGTTTATTAAATAGGTTGCAGTTAAAGCTGAATCACATAGTTTAAAATAAATAATTCATTCTCTAAAGCAGGGGTGTCAAACATACGGCCAGCAGGGCAATTTTTGGCAGCCCGCCTATTGGTTTCTAAAATTGCATTGATGCACTATATCATTTTGGAATTCTTCTTTAAAACAACCCGCCTCTTTTAATGTTCAGTCGGCATTGTATGAGTACATTCCCATTAAGCCAATCACAGCTCACAGAGGTAGTAAAATAACCAATCAAATAGCACACAGGATCCATTTCCTCATGCACACGTGTAACAGCACAGGACTCATAATTTTAATTAGGATAGCGAAGCGAAGGCTTGTTTAAACCATTTATTTTACTTTGTGTACAATTTAAAATCAACAGCCAAAAGTAGTTGGAGATGTCACAGAAGCGAAAGGTTGAGGTGGAACACAGAAGATTCTAAAATCAATAGCCAGATGATTATTTGTTCAATGAATAATTTTGATGGCAAGGTAATATGTATGATTTGCAGTACAACGGTTGCAGTTATAAAAGATTATTAAATGGGTAGAAACAATTGGTAAAGCTACTAGATTGTGATTGGCTGAGACCTTCACACTAGCCATTACATATATTGTGATAACACAACAGTGCAGAACTTGTTTCTCTGAAGTAAACAAAATCAATACGCCAACTGTAACTGTAAGCCTGGGTAAATAAAACCACTCGAATCAGTCAGTATGACAGCAGTCCCTGAGATTAACTACAAAACCACTCGAATCAGTCAGTATGACAGCAATCCCTGAGATTAACTACAAAACCTGTCGAATCAGACAGTATGACAGCAATCCCTGAGATTAACTACAAAACCACTCGAATCAGTCAGTATGACAGCAATCCCTGAGATTAACTACAAAACCACTCGAATCAGTCAGTATGACAGCAATCCCTGAGATTAACTATAAAACCACTCAAATCAGTCAGTATGACAGCAATCCCTGAGGTTAACTATAAAACCGCTCAAATCAGTCAGTATGATTTAACTACAAAAGTTCAGCAGCTGAAAACATTGAAAATATCAACATCTTGCCACACTGAGGTAAATGAAGCAGATTTAGACAACCTAGAAATTAATACAGCTGAGGAAAACACCAAGTGGCAGACAAAATGGCCTATGAAAGTTTTCTGTAACTGGCTAACTGAAAAGAACATTGACAATGATTTAAAAATAAAAGGAGCAGCAGCTCCATCGACTGGACAAAACCCAAAAATACATGTTGAAACAATAAATGGCAACATCCAGTTCAATATCTACAAAGCCTAAACAACAAACTATTATCAAAGCCCCCAAAAAAGAAAATATTATACAAAACTCTTTAAAATTAAATGTTTTATTGTTAAGCCAATAATTTTAGTTACTGTGGAACTACTTTTTCTCTCAGTGGAAGGTTACACAAATAAAAAATGATTAAAATAAAGTTTAAAGTCTTCTTTATTTACCAATAATAACATACTCGATCATGGGGTTTCCATGCCAGTCCATTTACACGTGAAATGGCGATGCGCATGCACATTTGGGTAGTCGGGTAAATCAGGTTTGAGGCCGAAAAAATCTGTCTGTCTATCTATCTATCTATCTATCTATCTATCTATCTATCTATCTATCTATCTATCTATCTATAAAAAAAGTCTCAGTCGGTTTTCAGCCGTGGTGATCTGCAATACCTGTTGGTCAGTTTCATTTTATATCTCTGAGTTTATTTTTAATTAATGAGTCGTAAGATACATTAGTTGAAACAGTATTCACTCCTAATGACATTTGAAAAACAATTTGGGCAAGAATAGTAAAACACATTATTAACCAGCCAGGCACAAGGTATTTTGCTTTATT
This sequence comes from Polyodon spathula, assembly GCF_017654505.1. Taxonomy (NCBI): domain Eukaryota; kingdom Metazoa; phylum Chordata; class Actinopteri; order Acipenseriformes; family Polyodontidae; genus Polyodon; species Polyodon spathula. Next base: position 24,566,448 of record NC_054536.1, read on the forward strand.
ACAGCAGCTTATATTTACTTGGGTACCAGTTCTCTGTACATGGAAACCACATTTTCACAAAAGTTCACTAGTAATCTACAAAAACAGTATGAGTACTTTATGCATAGATAATTTACATATCAACCCCCACCTTTCCCATTCATTTGCAGGACGTCAGGTGAAACTGGTGGCTGAGGTAACCTTAACAGTTGCCATGTCGGCTTATAATAAGCAAAATTGGGCTTGTTTTTGAGAGTCGCTGGTTAGAACTTGCATACACCCATACTCTAACATGGGTTCGCTTGTTTTGAAATGCAGTGTCGCTTTTTTTTTTTCTCGTGAGACTTGACAACACTGGTAACCTTCCCCATCTGTCTCACAGCAGGCAGTGTCAATTTTGGGAATGAACTAATGCTGCACTTCAGTCCGTTTCATCAGTATCCGCCACCTCCCTTTCAAGTGCCCACTGCCCGTATTTGCCCAAGCGTGGTGTTGAATGCTTCCTCAGCAGCATCAGCCGTCCCGACGGTAGGGTTTCTAAATCAAAGCCAGGGTAGTACACGCAGCATCACCTGATCCCCTGCTGTATTGCCTGAATGAAAGGGATATACAGTGCCAAGAAAAAGTTTGTGAACCCCTTAGGATTTTCAAATATTTCACCTATTTCAAACCCCAAATATTATTAGATCTTAATCTAAGTCCTAATAATAGATAAATTGATTAAACAAATGAAACAAATGACACAAAAACATGATAATTTTTCAACATTTATGTGTCCACAAATGATTCAACATTCAATAGCTGATGACTGGTGGCAGCCCCTTGAGCAGCAATGTATTCAACTATTCAACAGCAATGACTTCAACTTCAACTGTTGGTCAGTCTCACATCGGTTTTGAGGAATTTTGGCCCATTCTCCTTACAGAACTGCTTCAACTCGATGACATTTGAGGACTTCCTTGCATAGACAGCTCACTTCTGGTTCTGCCACAACATTTCAATGGGGTTTAGGTCCGGACATTGATAGGCCATTCTAAAATGCAGCATTTCTTCTTCTGCAGCCATTCTTTTGTAGATCTGCTTGTATGTTTAGGATCATTGTCTAGCTGCATGACCAACTTTCAGTTCAGCTTCAGCTCACGGATGGATGGCCTGACATTCTCCTCTAGAATCTTCTGATACAATGCAGAATTCATAGTTGTGTCAATGATGGCAAGCCGTCCAGGTCCTGAGGCAGCAAAGCAGCCCCAAACCATCACACTCCCACCACCATGCTTGATGATTGGGATGAGGTTCTTCTGTTTGAACACAGTGTTTGGTTTTCACCAAACATAATGTTTCTCATTGAGGCCAAAAAGTTCTACCCTGCTCCTGGCTATACTTCCATGAACACCATTCTTGTTCAGTCTTTTTCTGATAGTTGAGTCATGAACACTCACATAGCCAAGCTGAGAGTGGCCTGCAGATCCTTGGATGTTATTCTGGGGTTCTGTGACTTCCTTGATGATTTTCCAGTTTCTTCTTGGAGAGATTTTGGTAGGACTACTGCTCTTAGGTAGAGTGACTGTGGTCTTGAACTTTGCTTGAGAGATCCTCAGAGATTTCTTTTGATCGTGGCATGACGTGTTTCCACACACCTGTATGGTGAAGACCAAACTCCCAAAGTTTCTGATCTTTATATAATTATTTATATCCCAAACTCATCCCTGAAGATCTACCTAATTATTTAAACACCTGGTTCTAATTATCACCTTAATTGAGCTGATAAAACCAGGGATTCACTTACTTTTTCACATACACTGAATCTTAATTACCCATTGTTTGTCTAATTCATACATCATTTTGTTTCAAAAGACATGGAATTGGTAAATATAAACGCTATTGGATATTTAAGAAAAGACTGGTTTTGATTGAAGAAGGCTATCATGGTAAAACTATGCAATTTCCATAATTAACATTGGGGTTCACAAACTTTTTATATTGGCATATATATATATATATATATATATATATATATATATATATATATATATATATATATATATATATATATATATATATATATATATAATCTGAGTGGAGTGTCGGTTTTCAGCCATGGTGATCTGATCTGTTGTCAGTTTCATTGTATACCTGGGAGTTTATTTTTAATTAATGAGTCGTAAGATAAATTAGTTGAAACAGTATTCACTACTAATGACATTTGAAAAACAATTTGGGCAAGAGCAATAAAACACATTATTAACCAACCAGGCACAAGGTATTTTGCTTTACAGCAGCTTAGATTTACTGGTGTACCAGTTCTATGTGCATGAAAACCACATTTTCACAAAATTTCACTAGTAATCTTCATAAACAGCAGGCATTGATAATTTACATATCAACCTCCACCTTTCCCATTCATTTGCTTGCTGTGGGTTAAAAGCCTGGTTTACTCAAGCAAAATAAACTGAGCGAATGGAAACCAAAAAAAACATTTTACACAAGACATTTTTCTCGAGTAAATGTTAAAAAAAAAAAAAACTTGCATGGAAACCCCATGATAGACCTATTTAAAAATAACAATAATACTCTCCAGGGTCTGTGTGTTATAATGAGATAGCATCACTTCTTGGGTGGTTGAAGGTCCCTCCCCTTGAAAGGATAACGGAACTGAGCCTTTTTCTATATATTTTTTATGAGTTTGGAGAACAAATTGGAAGGGAAACTTGTGGCCAGGTTTCAGCCTCCTGGCAAAGGCAACCAGGTTTTTGACTAAAATGTCCAGGTACTTGGTAGAGTTCATGATGCCATTGACCTTAACAAGGGCTCCAGGACCAGTGGAAGCAAAACATCCCCATAACATCAAAGATCCACCATCATATTTTACAGTAGGTATGAGGTTCTTTTCTGCATACGCATCCTTCTTTTGAAGCCAAACGCATGGCCAAAGAGCTCTATTTTCGTCTCATCTGACCATAGCACCCGGTTCCAATCCAAGTGCCAATGCTGTTTAACAAACTCCAGGCCCTTACATTTGTTGGTTGCTCTCAATAAAGGCTTTTTTCTGGCAACCCTTCCAAATAGGCTATTGGCATGGAGGTGGTGTCTAATTTTAGATTTCGAGACTTGGTGATCCCAAGATGCAACCAAGTTCTGTAATTCTCCAACTGTGGCCCTTGGATTCTTCTTTGCCTCCCAAACCATCTTCCTCACTGTGCGTAGGGGCAAGATGCACTTGCGTCCTCTACCAGGCAGATTTACCACTGTTCCACTAGTTCTGAAATTCTTAATTATTGCCCTAATACTGATAAGTGGTATATTTAGGCTTTAACTATTTTTTTGTACCCATTGCCTGATTTATGAAGTTCAACAACCATTTGTCTCTTTTTATTTGTGAGTTATTTGCCTTTCCCCATGGTGATTGATGACAAATTGATTTTACATGTGTGTTATCTCATTTTTATACCCCAGTGAAACAGGAAGCTATGAAAGGCTGCAATACAGTTCCTTAAGACTGAGATGTACTTAACAACGTAGAATGTTAATGCAGATTTAATTTTGTTTGATTTTATTTATAACAACCTTCAGGAGTGCCAATAATTTTGACACCTATCTTTTTGAGAAAAAAAAATATTACTTATTAAAAATAAAAGTCTTCTCTGAGCAATTGTATTAGTATTAAATAATATAGTTTTCCCATATTTTTTAGCATAAAATATAGCTTATTATCTGTGCTGTTTATTTTGTACAGCCTTTTTTGCTCATCTTTATCAAGGTTGCCAATAATTTTGGAGATGCCTGTATATCTATATGTGTAATATATATATATATATATATATATATATATATATATATATATATATATATATATATATATATATATATATAAACGTACGTAGTACGCCCACCAAGTGACTTGCTGCCAGATTTTTCCTTTCAAACAAATTTTCATAACCAAGTAATTCAGCAAGATGTATTTATTTTGCGTTAGTGAATCAGTGAATCAAACAAACAAATCTGTTGAATTGATTCACTAAACTGAATGAATCAAACAAATTGAGTCAGTAAAAACATCGATAATGGATAATTGCAAAGCATATGACATGGTTTATTTAGATTTCCAGAAAGCTTTTGACAAAGTCCCGCACAAAAGATTAATTCTCAAACTGAACGCAGTTGGGATTCAAGGAAACACATGTACATGGATTAGGGAGTGGTTAACATGTAGAAAACAGAAAGTACTGATTAGAGGAAAAACCTCAGAATGGAGTGTGGTAACCAGCGGTGTACCACAGGGATCAGTATTAGGTCCTCTGCTATTCCTAATCTACATTAATGATTTAGATTCTGGTATAGTAAGCAAACTTGTTAAATTTGCAGACGACACAAAAGTAGGAGGAGTGGCAAACACTGTTGCAGCAGCAAAGGTCATTCAAAATGATCTAGACAAGATTCAGAACTGGGCAGATACATGGCAAATGACATTTAATAGAGAAAAGTGCAAGGTACTGCACGCAGGAAATAAAAATGTACATTATAAATATCATATGGGAGATATTGAAATTGGAGAAGGAATCTATGAAAAAGACCTAGGAGTTTTTGTTGACTCAGAAATGTCTTCATCTAGGCAATGTGGGGAAGCTATAAAAAAGGCTAACAAGATGCTCGGATACATTGTGAAAAGTGTTGAATTTAAATCAAGGGAAGTAATGTTAAAACTGTACAATGCACTTGTAAGACCTCATCTTGAATATTGTGTTCAGTTCTGGTCACCTTGCTATAAAAAAGATATTGCTGCTGTAGAAAGAGTGCAAAGAAGAGCGACCAGAATTATTCCGGGCTTAAAAGGCATGTCATATGCAGACAGGCTAAAAGAATTGAATCTGTTCAGTCTTGAACAAAGAAGACTACGTGGCGACCTAATTCAAGCATTCAAAATTCTAAAAGGTATTGACAGTGTCGACGCAAGGGACTTTTTCAGCCTGAAAAAAGAAACAAGGACCAGGGGTCACAAATGGAGTTTAGAAAAAGGGGCATTCAGAACAGAAAATAGGAGACACTTTTTTACACAGAGAATTGTGAGGGTCTGGAATCAACTCCCCAGTAATGTTGTTGAAGCTGACACCCTGGGATCCTTCAAGAAGCTGCTTGATGAGATTTTGGGATCAATAAGCTACTAACAACCAAACGAGCAAGATGGGCCGAATGGCCTCCTCTCGTTTGTAAACTTTCTTATGTTCTTATGTTCTTATGTTCTTAAAAAGAATCAAACTGCACAACACTATTTTTTCGGGTCAGAAAAAGAGGTTTAAATAGCGTGCCAGTCAGTGGTAAAACCTTAGTGTCCAAACAAACTAATAAATGTACACTTTATAAAATTCATGTCCTTCAGTAAATATTATCTGAATACAGCTCATCTCATTATTCTGAGCTGGATGCATATTTAAACACATCAGCATGCATTACAATAAAAATCACATATTCATTCTGATTACCATAGTGTGCAGCACTAAATTTAGTGTGCGCCATAATATGACAAGTATCGCATACGATAATGAATAACATTTCAATACCAAATACGGAAGTCATGAACGTACACACTAATTGCAATTATCGCACACCATAAAGTTTAGTGCCCTTTGAGTTCATTAGGTGACCGTTGACCTACAACTGAACATATTTGTGCTGATGTCACTTTAAACAACATAGCAACATGATAGAGAAATGGCAGCAGTGCTTATGAAAATTGTATCTCAATTAATTATACCTGGTTTCATAAAAAAAAAGTCAACCCATACCATGCCTTTAAAAGCTTCTAAGTTTATCAGAGACTAAATTAAATTTAGTAGATTTCCCCTTGTTGCATAGAAGTTTTGAGAGCCAGTATTCAAGATGATGCAGGCTGAATTGTGGCACTGTTTTCAGCCATGTACAATTGTTGTCTATCCTTTTATTGAGTCATACCTTCTGGACTCAGACACCTTTTGGGGCATTGTTTGAACTAAAATAATGATTTCCTACCAAGCACACCATCCAAATATGGCCCTGCAAACCATCTGAGACTTGATGAGATAAGACTCTGACATGGCTGTAGGCTGTAATGTTGTTTGCATACATAGTTTTGTTTTTTGGGGGTTTTTTTATGTAAAGTTATATTTCATAAAAACGCTAGTAATGTTCATTATTCCTACTGTATTAGATCAGTGTCACCATTTATGTGTTTGTGTCAGTGTATGTTTAATGAGCTTGGAAGGAACATGAAAAAAGATGGGCTGGCAAACAGTGGGCTGGCAAACAGAGAGAATGCATTATCATTGAGGTTTAGTGACAGCTTAGTTAGAGAGCACTTGAGGGGAAGCAATACATTACCATTACACACATGCAAAACAAATATTTTATCAAATGTAAGGTGTGAGATTCCTTTCAACGACACTTCTATCAGGCTTCCATGCTACTGCTGGAAATTTTGACTTTAGAATCTTAATGGTGCAGTCCTCATCTGATTCACCACATTGAGCTTCATTGCTTAACCTAACAAGAACTGTCATGAAAATTATTTTCTCAACTGCCTCTATGGGCAAAATGATTGCAGGTTTAGATTATATATATATATATATATATATCTATATATATATATATATATATATATATATATATATATATATATATATATATAAGAAAATCAGTAACACAATACAAGCTGTCAGTGCCAAATCAATTCTCTAATGATCATTAAATAGTGGTTATGGAGAGTAATGTTTCCTCAGCAACTGACAGTGTAAAACTCAATTCTCTAAGGCATCAGTGAATGAGCCATATGTTTGTGAACATTTGCACTTGCATTAGTTCTCATTAATTTGTACTTGCTGTGTATGGCAAGCCAAATTATCATTTAGAGATATGTACATTTTAAGAAACCTTGTACTATTTAGAGATATCTGGAAAGCATTTGCAGATATCTTCAAGTGCATTTTGACAATTTTGAGATATCTGGAAATGATTTAGAGATAGCTTAAAATATTTAGAGCTATCTATAAATTAATTTAAGATATCTCTGAATTATAATTTGGCTTGCTATATGCTGTGTGTGTTGAAATGAAGTGCACTGCATTTTTGTCTCCATTTTGTTCATGTATCCTCCTCCCATTCAACTTCCACATTCCCACTCTAACTCAGAATGAATGAACTATTATTAAGCTTATTATTATTAATCTAAAATATCACACCAGATCATCTGAGTGAATCCCAAAAACCTGAATCCTTTACCTAAAAAGTTTTGATACTATAAGTATCAATTGTTACAAAAATTCCCATTTGAAAAAAGACTGGGAAATTTTCTGTGGCCATTCGTCATATCAAAAGGCACTATCATTTGTTGCAAACATATTACTTAAAGTGGAAAAAATGATGCATTCAGCCTTAAGGAGTATATCCCTGTAACCTTTCCCAGTTTGTAGGACATACTAAATATGCTCTAGTCTGGTCTATATGTATTACGTAAATTATGAAATCGAACAATTTAACACAGATCCATATAGACTGTGTCTTAACTATTTCCAATAGGCACCATTTATTTGGACTTTGTATCAATTTTACTGTATTCCTTCAATCCAGTAAGTTAGTATTTGTTTTGTCACCTGTATGTAATATTTGGGTTCAAAGAAAAGTGATTCTGCGGATGTCAAATGTATTCTTGTATTTAATTTTAAAACAACTACCAAATTTATATTCCATCTTTGCGAGTTGTTTGTTATCTATGAGAAGGTGTATTTTATGATGTGCAATTGATTTATCTAATGCTATAAAAGTCTTGGTCCCTGACCTTTTTGTTCTTAATATTGCATCAGCGAATATAAACTGTGCCTAAATTCCTGACTATTGAAAGTGCTGCCTGAAAAGAAGAATTGCTGAAAATGAGCAAATGATTATGTTCAGTTAGTGAGCTACAGGCTCTGTGAGTGCACTGCTCCTATACGCATGTTCAGGATGATGGAAACAGGGTGTCATTACGCAAGAACCCCACTTTCCTCCCTAAGGTGCTTACGGTTTTCCACTTGAATTAATCAGTGGAACTAGAGGCTTACCATTCCCTTCCTTTTTCTTCGGAGGAGGATCGGAGTTTGAATTCAGGCATTGAGATGTTATGTGGATAAGACAAGAGCGCTGCGGCAGTCTGACCAGCTCTTCATCTGTCATGGTGAAAGGACTCTGGATCAAGCCCTCTCAAAGCAACGACTGTCCCACTGGATTGTCGACACATTTTCGACTGCATATACTAATGCCGGCCTACCCCCACCTGGGAGGGTGGCTGCACAATCTACCAAAAGTGGCTTTGTCATGGGCCCTCTTTAGAGGAGCTTCATTGACTGATATTTGTAGTGCGGCTAGCTGGGCTACTCCGCATACCGTCACCAGGTCCTACCAACTCAATGTGATAGATTCCTCTAGGCCTTCATTAGGCACAAGGGTCCTGGAGGTTGCTCGCTCACACCACAAAGATTGGTCTGGTGGTAGTGAGACATCCCTCAACTGCTGTCCGCTCACGCTCCCTCTTCCCCCGGTTCCCTGAAAGAGAAGATGACCAACAAACCCTTCAATGTCACATCACTTGCATTCGCGGGTTCAATGCAAAAGAGAATGTAATCTCCGCACAGGAGTCTATCGTCAGCTCTGACATAAAATGCTCAGTAAATACCTGACCTGTGGCAGGCATATCCCAAATCTATTGTTGTTGGTCGTCTTCTCTTTCAGGAAACGGGGGTTACTGGGTTACATCGTTTTCTTAGCTGACAAGAATAGGAATATGCCAGTCAGCAGGGAACAATAAAGCTTCTTCAAACAAAGCCTCACCTGTGTCATTATGAACATATAGTCATTTACAGAATTCTCCTTCATATCTGTTTTAATTTATTATTATTATTTGAGTCACAGGTTATTCTTGTATGTGTTTATTCATGAAACAAGGCCTACATACTTAATAAATAAATATTGTTTCTAAGATTATTAATTTCAATTTTCTTGTCCTTAGGTCATCCTAAAAGTCCAATAGTAAATCTCAATTTTCTCTCTTTGAGTAACATTTAAATGAATTAATACAATTTAGAGAGCTGCTGCAGTATGGAATAGCAGTTCATGCTAATAAGTTTTTAGGATTACTTTCTCATTTTAAGCACAGCGTGTTAAGCATCAGTTGTAATCCATTGTATCTAAGTGCCTCAAGTGAAATAGATGGCAAGGTATGTGACCCTGAGGGTACTTGAACAAGCAAGCCCAAATTTCCCACCGACTGCACCAGGAGCACTGCTATACTATATATTGTAACGCTCAATGAAAATAAACAGATTCACACATGCAGCATTCGTCCAAACTGTTTATTGTGAACACAGGTAAAATAAATAAAAAGAAAAGGACAGTGTCAGTCGCGGATCATAGCAAAGAAATAATAATAATAATAAAATAACTGTCTATTCTCAGTCTCACTTGCTCTCTGCTTCACAGCGCTGTTTCAAAATTCCAGAGAATACCTTCTTGTGTATATATTTATATTAAACATTTTCCTTCATGTGAAGCTACAGATTTTTTTTTTTTTTTTTGAAAGGCAGTGTTAATCACAGGTATGTAAAACTGTATAACAACAGAGCAAGTGTAGTAATAAAATAGGTCTTTAAAAAATAGGTCTGCCGAGGCTGTCGTTAGTTTAGACTTGGCTGTAGAAAGCATTCAATAACTATTCATCAACAGCATTTCATTGTCGTTCACTCTTATGAATAGCAGGGTGACGCTCAGAACTGGTGAAAACGTTATGCTAATTAGGTAATCGTTATCCTTTCTCTCAATTTTTTAAAAACATGCCTTCATACACAAAAATTGCTGGGGCTTAACAACGCATCTGAATGATTTCTTATGAATAGCAACTATCGTTAAATAGACGGCTGTGGATGAAATCTGATCATGCACTCCTGTCTTCTCATTTCGACAGGCGTTAACCCTTTATGAATCGTCCCCAGTGTGTTTTTTGCTAGAACTTCACTTAACACATGTTTTGTGACTGGCAGAGAGTTAAATATTTCCTCAGAAAAATCAGTATTAGAACAAACTTTCAGAATGATTGCAAAAAAAAAAAAAAAAAAAAAACTGTAACAAAATGCATTAGCTGCTACTGCATACGTATTTTATGAAAATATTTCAGTTTTAGACATGAAAAGCTGCAATAGCTGTAGTTCAAAAATGCGCTGCTGTTAATGAAACCAGATTTTAAGACAAGACTGTACTGCCCATATAAAGTTTTACCACAGTAAATTAGCAGGGTAATTCCACCCCATCCCCCAATAATTATACTAACAATCTACCATAGTTAACTGTAGTTTGCCGTGCTTTAAATAAACTTTGTCATTTGGGCTTTACAGTGCTTACCTGTGCTTTGCCAGGTTTTTCCCTAGTATTCATTACTATGGTAAACCTGTACTGTGCAGAGGTAATGGCACTTTAGAACAGTGGAAGAAAAAAAAAACATCATAATTCATATTTCAATTTTAATATAGTTAAATATTTTGAACAAAAGTTACCAAGCTTTAGCTCAAATGTAATTAGCACAGTGCAGTACATCATTTCTTAATGGGTTTCATAAAAATAACAACCTTTTACTCTAAAGGAAAACAATGCATCATGAATAGAACCAGAGCAGTCAACGATTGCAACTGAAAACATGTGATCAGATGTTATATTTTCACAGTCCCCCCGTCCCTGGAATCTGCTGAAGAGAAACCATCATGGCTTTGAGACAGTTTTGTTTTTCCCATGTTAAGGTCAAGTCGTCTGCTGATGCTTATATGTTTGATCTCTAGACTAGTGAGCTGAGCTTGATTGCAATCTGTCCTATACTACTATGATAGAAATGTCCTTTTTAACCCGTTGAAAAGAAGATGCCGAGATACTATCGTTCTAAATGTTTTACAAACTTATCAAGCAGTATAATTATGTACTAAAGTTTATACAGTGGCTAGCTGCAGTAATTTAACTAATGAAAACATGATTCATAGGTCAGTTTGAACTGCCAGGTTCCATGTTTATGACCGTCTACTATATATAAAAATAAACATTGTTTAATGTATATTGTATTTTAATTCCGTCTGTGAACAGTTGTGTACAACCATAACCTTTGTTAATGAAGACTATGTACTGAATCTCTTTTAAATTGTCAATTTCAATCAAATGCTGAAAGTACCTAAACTAGTCATGTAAGATGTCTATTACAGAGAATGCGAGGGGGAATGAACAGGAGGTTTAATTTATATAGCATTAAGGAACACAGTCTTGAACAGTCTGTACCAGGTAATTTTAAGTAATTAGATAGCATCTTAGTGTACAACCTTATTGCATTTATTAAAATAGTATTATCAACAGAAAAAGAAAAGGACCGTTGCTATAGGAACTGAAAAGAGTTTATGTTGTTTGTAGGACATTTTGCCACAGAAAATTATCTTAAATGGTCTTCTGTGTCGTCCTTAAATTATCTCTTAATGAAAAAAAAAATGCTGTTTTTATTTTTGTTAGCAGGCTAGCATGTCATTTTTGTTTAATTAATAAAATACTTGACAGAAATCCTATCCTGTCTAATAGTTCATTTACTGAAACCATAAGAATACCATTCCTAAAAACATGATGAACTCAGAGCACATTACATATGAATGTTCTAAATATCCATACTGCTTCGCAGTAATCCGCTTTCATATAAAAACAAACAAACAAACAAACAAAAAAACCCTGGTAAACTTCTTGTGTGGTTTAAATCTGTGTGGCAGGAATGGCGTTGCGGTGACGTCAGACCAGAAGGAGGATCAACAGACGGGTACGGTGCAATGGCGTTTGCATCGTTTATTAAAGAACAAAAAAAAATGTTTAAACAGGAAACACTCTTGAAATAATAAAAAATAAATGAACAAAAATAAACACGAAACAAACTACTAGAACTACGCTACAGGTCAGGCTGGGCAATCACCTTCACTGATCATATACGCTTTTGGTTTCGTTTTAAATTGCTCGCACTCTCGCTCTCCGTACAGCCACCTACAGGCCAGGGAGAGCTGCAGGCTTAAATACAGTGGACGAGAGGTTTAACTAGTTCATAATTATTCTGTTACCCCCTCGGCCACAATCTGCACGAGTTTATTCATATGTGTGATTGCCAGTTAGTTTACCAATGCACTAGCGGACAGCCACACATTAACACAAGGTTTAAATCAACGTGAATGGGGGCTTCCCATCTATGCTGCAAAACAATAAACAAAACACATGGCGCTTCACCATCACATATAAATAAACATACAATAAATAAATAAGCAAATACAAAATAACACAGGCAGAGGGGGAAACTCTGTTCTAAAAATAAACTATATGTACAGGGCCTCCCCCCTCAGTCTCAGAGTCCCGGAAGAGGGGTCTGGAGTAATCGGTTGGGGTGGCCATGGTGGGAGGTCCTCCTGCCCCCACTCCTTTGTGGCTGGCAGCTCCCTCTTCCAGGGCTTCAGCCACTGTTCCTCTTGCCGCAAAAGTGCGGATGGGGCAGCTGGTCTCCTGACCTCCCCCACCCCTTTCTTCATGGCCAGCAGCTCCCCTTTGTGGGGCTCCGGCCACCGTACTTCCTGCCGCGAAAGTGCGGCTGGTCTCCTGACCCCCCCCCCAGCTCCAGGCGGCGCAAGCCAGGTAGTGGCCCCAGGCAAAGCAGAGGAGAGGCAGGCAACCCCAGGCGAAGCGGAGGAGAGGCAGGCAACCCCAGGCGAAGCGGAGGAGAGGCAGGCAACCCCAGGCGAAGCGGAGAAGAGGCAGGCAACCCCAGGCGAAGCAGGAGGAGAGGCAGGCAACCCCAGGCAAAGCGGAGGAGAGACAGGCAACCCCAGGCGAAGCGGGATCTTTGGCAACCCTAGGGGATAAAAGAGAGAGACAAGCAGTTCAGGCGATGCGGAGCGATAGGCAGCCCCAGGCAGTGCAGAGCGACAGGCAGGCCTCTTGGGCTGTGGACGCACCATCTCCTCCCACTCAGACGTAGGATGTTCGGGCTCCTCCCACTCAGGTGCAGGATGTTAGGGCTCCTCCCACTCAAGCTGTAGTGGGGGTGGGCTCAGCAGGCGTTCCTCTGGTGGAAGGGGGCAGTTCGCTGGGAAATCCATGCTGCAAAACATATAGAAAACAATAAACAAAACACGGCGCTTCGCCGTCACATATAAATAAACATACAATAAATAAATAAGCAAATACAAAATAACACAGGCGGAGGGGGAAACTGTTCTAAAAATAAACAACTAAACATACAGGGCTGCTCGCCTTGTTACAATCTGAATCACTAATATGTTTCCACACCAAAATGAAAGTTTGTGTACTGTAAAATAAGAAAGGGCTATTTACTGTGCACATTAATCACTAAATATTTAACATGCTTTAAAATAGTTGCTGGTTTGTTTTCTGGTATTTAATTAGAGAATGGAGCTGTCCATCATAGTCGTCTGTGATAGTAGCATTATAAGACTGAAGCCTGCAATAAATGTTTTAACAGCAGTGCCTATTTAGAGATCTGTATAGAGCAACAGATGGGTCCCCTGGGGAAACCCATGTCAAGTACAATAACTAAATCGCCATAAATTATCAGGGGGGGTTTCTGAAGAATATTCAGAGATAAGAACACTGGGCTTTAACGCCCATATTGGCCAATTTAAAAAAAAAAAAAAATTAACTAAGTTAAATGTAAGTGCTTTCCAGAGAGAGAGTCTGCTCCAGGGTATTCAATTTATATCTTGAATGGTAAAGTGGTTATTAGCATTGATGATTTGGGTTAAGAGGTCATAATTGGATTGATCCCAGTCCTGGCTAGGGTCAGGCCCACGATGAGTGCTCAATCCAAGAGTAACTCTGGTGACGTTTATAGGGTCAGGACACACACACACACACACACACACACACACACACACACACATATATATATATAATATATATATATATATATATATATATATATATATATATATATATATATATATATATATATAGTGGGAAAGGGCCAGGGAAGAATGGGTGGATATACTAAATAAAGACAGAATTTAATTAACCCCCTTCCAGGGTAGTAATGCTACCCCAGATCCAAATATTTTAATATATCTTGATGTATATGTTGTTAAGAATTTACAACAAAACAACTTTGTATAGATAAAAAGGACTAACCCCAAACCAACCTTTTGTGCATACAATGTGTTGTTATAACTGCGTATCAACATTTTTAGACAATGTAGATGGCATGAAGGCATATTACCGTATTTCAGAAACAAGTTATGACACTGCCATTTGGTTTATAAAACCAGTAAAAAAAATCCCTTGAATACATCGCCTTGTCTCCTGCCTAAGCAGCCAAATGTTCAATCCCTTTATTTGTTCACTGGTGATTTAAATATGCACTAGAGCAGTTATTCTGATGCACTCTCTTAGAAAGCAGGTAAGTCAGGAATCACATGTATGTCTTTAATGGTGTATCATGGGTTCCAGACCAAACATGTATCAGCATGAAAGTGCTTTCTAAATGGTGAAAATAAGAGCTGAATGTAGAAGCATCCTGTACAAATCCAGATTACTTTATCTATTTTCTTTGTAAACATCCTTTGCCAAGGTTAAAGGGGTTTCCTTGCTGCATCTAACTAATCTGAGTCACATTAGTAGTTTACACTGCACATGGATTTTTTTTTCCTGTTATGGTAGTATGTTGATGAGTGTGGCAAGGTCAACAGCCTAAATATGGAGAATAAAATTATTGTATGATAACTACCCTGTCATTATTTTTAAAGCTGTGAACCATTGATAGTTGAAAGAACTGTGCATTTATACAATACATTAAAATACAACACACACAGGCATAGCTGACACCTTATAACATTTATTATTGTGTTGCAGTTGGTTTCATTTATTATAATTCATTATTCTAGTTGCTAAAATAAACAGCAACCTTTTTTATTTGAGGTTAATTCAGAAAGCAACAAATTCTGGCAGTTGGAAACGTGTATCATTCTTTATTTTGCAGTATCAACCTATTATATGGTTTTACTTGATTAACTGTATATACACATCACTGTGTAATGGACAGCAGTGCTGTGTATCACATTATAGTGGCCAGAGAGACCCTTATCAAACAATTTTCAGTGGAAATGCAGGGGTTATACAATGATTTTGCAGTGATTTGATAGGGTAGCAGATGGCACTGTATCTGCAATGGGTAGAATGTTGTTAATGTACTGCTGGACCACAGAGCAACATTTCTTCCAAATCTATTGAGCTGACATTGAAAGCAGAGGTATCAGGACAATACACTGGAACTCTGCAATTGTGGGACTTTTTTTTTTTTTTTTTTTTTTTTTTTTAGCTCAGCAGACTTGTCTTACTGGAAAAATGACTAAATATTAACCTTTAACACTCATAATTGATGGTTTATTTCCATTCTGGAATCAGAAGAAGATTTTGGATACATGGTTGCTTAAAAAGTTTTCCTCTGACACTTTCTTGCAATATCTATAAACAGTAAGTGGGAAACACATGCTGATGAATTGTAAGTGGAGCCTATTGTTATTATCGAATATGTTTATTGTGAGAGATTATTATTATTATTATTATTATTATTATTATTATTATTATTATTATTTATTATTATTATTATTAAAGCATCATTGGGCTGCTGCCCTCAACCACATGTAATATTATATATTGAGTTAAAAATATTTGCTTGAGTTAATTTTAAAAGCTTTTTTTGCATGATTATTATATCTTTCTTTACCAAATATTACTTGTATTTTTAGGCAAAACAAATACAGTTGCAAATACTGAATTTCACCTAAAATAACAGAAGATATTAAGGCATCTATCTTCTGACATGAACTTAAGCACAAGAAAAAGTCTGTACCTCCCATTAAGTAAAAATTGGGTGTCCGACCCAGGTGCTTTACAAGAAATTAGGACAGTTTCATAATATCCTTATGGGATCTCAGCTCTCTGCATCTTGCAGATTTAAGGCAGTGTCTAATGTAGCAAAGAATGAGTCAAAATTCAGTGTAGCAAGAAATAGCTTATTGTACAAAAATCTCAAGGCAGTGCTTCTCTTCAAAAATACAAGTACATTCTCCTAATAATAAGAGACAGTTTTAAACCACACTAGACATGTAAAACAGGAACTGAAAACAACACAGATGTTTTTGCTCGGCTGTTGCGTTTACCAGTAGCTTCAGAAGCTTAAATGACTCTTGGCTGGTTGGGCACATGATAACTCAACATTGGAATTTTGGCAGATGAAACATATTTAGCCTTGAAGCATATGCTTCATTTATTGACTTCTAACATTATGCTATGCCTGAATGAAAATGTGATGGAAAACAGTGGAGTGCAATGAATTGCTGCATGTTATCCTTTGTTTTAAGAAAATGGGGGCAATCAGTTGATACTTTGCATTAAGCATTTATCAAAACATTTGTTCATGATTTAAACTGAAAGTGTATTACACAATGTGCTTTTTGTATTAAAAGAGACAGTATTGTATTTTCTCTGTGTTTCTCTCTACAGCACCTTTCACCAAAATTGAGTTCTATTAGCAGCAATCATTTATCCAAGATCTATCAGGTGGTGGCTTTAAATAAAATTGTTATGCCAGTATAGAAGAATATATCAGGGGCGCAGGAACTAGGGGTGCTGGGAATGAAGTGCAGCGGTGCTCTACACCTGCTGCTGCGATAATAAATTCTGCTTGTTTTGTGAATCTTATGTTGGACCTGATAAACCAACATCTTATGTTGGTTTATCAGGTGCACCAGGAACCAGGACTGGATTACATTTCCATTCTATAAAGAGTGCTCTACCAAACAACATAATAACATTCGTGACAAATTGACTAAATTTACGAAATCACAGTATTTATTTATTTTTGTCAGTTTGGAAGGATTTTTTATTTATTCATACTGCGGATATGGAAGAAATATATACAGCTGTGATGACAGGAGTTTTTGGTCTAATAATGACTGCTTATGAATAAACTTAACTTGACAGTATTTATTTAAAGTATTTTTTGTTTAAATCTCCCTATTTAAAAATGTCCTTCTATGTTTGCTTTATAGTGATTTTTTGTTTTATTCAGTTTTATATGTTGCATTTCATTTTATTTTGTGTTATTTTGTATTTGTGAGAAGAAAAAAAAAAAAACACGGGGCTCTAGCTATCATTAACTTCAATGACACTTGAGTGCAAGTTTATCCAAACCATATCATTAACTTCAATGACACTCTTGAAATGCAAGTTTATCCAATACATAAAGTCTATGTAAATATATATTTATATATATATAATATTATATATATATATATACGTATATATATATATATATATATATATATATATATATATAGTAATACGGCAGGGAAGGGGTTAAGTTTTCCTTGCCAAAAGACATGTGTGAATGCACATTTGGTGTTTAATTGTTTGTTAATTTTTTAATTGTTTTATTATTAGTTATCCCCTGTACCTGGTGTTAATTGTAAATTAGAGCCAGGTGCAGCGTATTTAAAGAAAGCAGGCAGTGTGCTTGAGATTGTAATGGGAAGAGCCTGGTTGTGAGTGTGTACGTGCGTGCGTGCGTGCCGTGCGTGCGTGCGTGCGTGCGTGCAACCGTCAAAAAGGTACTGTGTGTGAGAAAACCTTGGTGTGTGTTTTGTTTAACCGTTAAACAGCCTAGCTGTCCAGTAGTAGGTAGGGTAATCGTTTTTGTGTAGTTAGTGCTCGATTAGAGCTAGGGATTATTTTGTGTTTGGTTATTTTCTGTTCTTGTGATTATTAAAAATAGTGCGCAAGCGCTTAAAATTCCATTTCCTTGTCCTGGGTCCTGTTTTAAGGGGGCAATGAATCGTAAGTTGCAGGATCAGTTACATATATATATATATATATATATATATATATATATATATATATATATATATATATATATATATATATATATATATAGTACATCTACATGAATCAGAGCTGGCCTGAGATCATGAGAGACTGTTTCTTGGTGGTCTCTCAGTTGTATACTAATTATGGCTCTTGGGTATTTTGCAATCATGACCATGAAATACTTTACATGTTGCTCACTGATCTACTCCTCGATCTGTAATTGCTCAATATCTTTCTTTATTTCAGACACAACCCTTATAAAAGTTAACAGCAGTAAATTTGCGCAGTAATTTTGCAGTTTTTCTATGCAAGATTATACTATGAATTTACCTAAGTCTATTATGGCTTACCATGTTTTTTAATGTTTTACCACTTTGATAGGATTTACAGTACATACCTATGCTTTCACAATGCTTTATAACACCTTTCTATGCTTTTACTAAGGTAAACTTATGTTTTTTGCAAATCTTACTATCTTATTATATATATATAATATATATATATATATATATATATATATAATCTATATATATATATTATATTTAAAACATTAACGAAATCTAGTAAAACGTAGTTTTTAATTTAAAAAAGAAAACTTTCTTGATAGCAGAACACTGCACAGCAATGTGCAAACTGTGTAACACGTATACATTCAAGTTGCTTATTATGTTTAAATTACGGTATCTCATGTGAACTTTACTGTCAAAGGAAAAATAAACAAGGCTTTAAAATTCAACAGCATTACTAATTTAGGACTGTGCCTGGGTGGACAGAGAGTCAGAGACAGTAAAACTGCAGTTTAAGCTCTGCTGCACGGGGTTATTAAACAAAAATAAGAAAACAAAACACAGCTCACAGAGCAAAGTAAAGGTTGTAACAAAACAATCACATTTCACAAAAAAAAGAACCCTCACCCAAACAGTGTTATCAGTGAGGTTTTCAAATGAACATTGCAAGAGCATGTGTCTCTCTCCCAAAGCTCTTTCTCAAAAGTGAGTTCCCTTAAATACCATGTGGCCGGGGTTGATTGAGAACTAATAATTCAATCAACACCTGGCTACATTCTGCACATTTATTTTGTAATGATTGGACTTAACCCTATCCCTGCCAACCACAAACACACCCAAGACAAGCAGGGCTGGAATCTTAATTTCCAGCCCTGCCATATCTAACAATCACTTTCATATTCCCACATTATTTACACATGCAGGGCTTCTGCCCTGCCACAAGGACACTTTGTCAGAGGAAGTTATGAGGTACTGTACCATAAAGCATCAATTCTATACAGCGTTGGATTTAAAAAAATATGGAGTTTCTGCATGAAGGTAAAATAACAAAGATCTTCAGACCAGTGACCAGTAATAATGTTGCCAGTGCTATTAAGAGATAAACAAGCCTAAACGAACATGCACACTAGTAGATAAAATCCAACACTTACTTTTTATTTGTTTGCCACACATTTATAAACAGTCTGACATTGAGCATGTCAAAGTGCATCACTGCTCACTGCAAACAGTTACTGTATCTATTACTGTTTTAAACAGTGTACTGTTCCCTACAAGCTCCTCCAATAAGAATAATAAAACCTACAAAGTTGTAACTGTTTGAGCATGTTGATAGATTTGCTAGTTATGTTTGTCATACTGTCTGTTTAGTTGTAGGCAAAGGTTTAGTATTGCTTGTAGCTAATTGCTAGAATGTAACCACTGATTTGGCAGACAGTTATATTTATGGTCTTTTCCCTTTTCTCTTTGAAATCCTGTTTAATGAAGTCAAGTATAAAAATAAAAAAGGCTATATTTGGTAAGACACACAGCTGTTGAGTACCAGTTTAACAGAATCCCAGTTTATCAGAAGAATCGAAAACACTGCTTGACAGGGGAAGCTGTAAATTCATATTTCAGGACCTGGAGGATATGGATTACGTTTCTTGGTTCAGACTTCAGGGTTTTTGTTATTTAACTCTGAGGCAACTCTATTACATTCTCTGTCTATTGAATCAGTGCCTGGCCTCCTTGGGGTTTCATAAAGTTTAAGAAAACAAATACAGTATTCCAGCAATTCATTACATTCTAGGTGGTCCTTTCAGATTACGTTTGGAGCTAAATACAACGGAGTCATTAAAATATTCAGCATTGTATTGCTGCAGGAAAGGACTAGGGGACGTGACCTCGACTGAATCAGCTAGTCTGAATTTAGTTACTCTACATGAAGAAATGCTTGTCTACACCCAACGTGTATCCCAGCTCTAGTAAAACAGACAATTGCATGTCTCTACTCTATTATGTAGCAGCTTTATCTCTGCGATTTAATATAAATAGGTCAGAACAAATTTAAGTTTCAATGAAAAGGAATTCAGTCCCCTGATGTTTTATAGTCTAGAAGTCTAGTTACATTGAGGGACATACTGTATATAGCACCGGACTGCCCGTGGCTTTCATTTCAAATGAAATAGATTCAGTATCTCCAATTGCTGGTCTTGCATTGGGATTCTGTTTATTTTAAAAACAAAAAGCATCATCAGGTATATTTTCTACATTTATATATTTTATCTCTAATATATTTCCTATGGGACCTAATCTAAGAATGCAGTGCTATTCAATATGCATGTCTATTTCAATAGATACTGTATTATGAATTCATTAAAAAGAAAATCAACTTAATGTAGAACTGTTTTTTGATTGTCGCATATAATTTCCTGTTTGGGGGAATCATTTATATGACTTATGTGAGACAAAGTGATTTATTGTTGCTTGCAATGAAAACAATATATGTATATAAGTCTTTTGCAGTTACACATTGAAACAAGACCTTACAAGACCACTGAGTGCAGCAAAGGTGGGAATGGGAAACCAGGACAATGATATGACACTTTCCTTGCAGCTCAGGAAAATACAAGGTGTTGAATTTACAAAATGCTGTGTTTAGGGGACAATGGTTCTCAATGGGAAAGGCACTTCCAACAAGCTCTCCCCACTTAGATCTTTGAGGCTAGCTAATAGAAAAAAATATGCTGCACTTTTTTTTTTTTTAATCTCAGGAGTGGAATAAAATAATATTTGTCTTGGCTCAGGTCCATGTGTTACAAGAATAAATGGTTCTGTATGGCTAAAAGTTCATGAAAAGAGTTAATTATATTGTAACTGTTGATGACTCACTAATTAGTCTGACTTTTACCAGCGGGTTGGTTAACAGACTGCAGTATGATTTCATTTGGCACTGATTTCTGGTAAAAAGTAAAGTCTGTAAGGTAACCAGATTGTAAAAAAGAAAGTGGGCATCAAGCATGATAATAGTGTGGCAGAAGCATGGTACAGACTGCATAATTACTGCAGGGCATGTATGCAGTTTTGCAGAGGTTGCATTACATACTAATTACAGATTTATAATACTCAATGACAGTAAGCCAGGTGGTGCAACTGGTCAATGTAAGATTTTCACCATTTGGGTTGGCTCAGCCTAGCCCTCAGCTGAAATGTGTATAAACAACATATTGTCCACCTTTTTAAAAGAACGTTCTATCGTTAAGAAAAAAAACATGCCTTTCTTTTTTATAAATATGGCACCTTTTATACCCAGTTATAACTAAGAGTTGCCGTGACAAAGAAGTAAAATAGAGCCAAGTCTTTCAAATTTGCAGAGTACCAGTTACATTTAGGTTTTTAGTGAAAATTAATAACTAAAGGACATACAACAGAGATAACATTCCAGCATTTATTGATTTTTTTTTTTTTTCCTTTTTTACATAGGGATTTACACACCTTTAAAAAAAAAATCCCTTGAACAACGTTTAAATTTAAATAACATTTGTATGGGTTGAAGTTTTGGTACCCTCGGTGGAATAACCAATCACAGTCAAGTGGGGACAACAAATATGACAACACACCACTGTGATAGCAAAAAAGCCAAACCTTTGTGTTTACATTCATTATGCCTTTAAAAAAAAAACTTGGCTGTAGAAGGTGATTGAATTCCGCACTGAGCATTGAAATAGCATTGGTCATAAAGTACTGTTGTATAATTAGATTGAATATCCCCATTTTCCTTAAAAAATAAATAAAAACAGTGTCCACACAATGTTGTTTAGAACCCTACTCATCCAGGAGGTTGCTTTGTACAAATACTGCCATTAAATCAGTGTTTTTCATCCCCTGTGGTCTAGCTTTTTGTTTCAACCAGTTACTGTATCTGTGTTTGTTTGTTTTTTTTTTTGCAAAAACCAGCTGTTCTAGAAACTTCATTACGGTGTGCTTGAAGCTGAAGCAATGATTCAGTAAGACATCGAATTATCAGTTCAGCCCATTTGAATATCAGCCCATCAGCTATCTTAAATATATGGTCTGTTGTCTGTGGTCTTACCTGTTTAAAACAAAATATTCAGCTGTTGAAACAAAAGCATGGACATGGGCAAACACATGAGGGTACTTGATGTCCAGGGTTGAAACCTCTGCATTAGGTAGTTAAAGCTGTTCTTCATTTCAATCATATACAGTCAGTCTTGAACTCAGAATTAAATACAGTCAGTCTAATACTTTATAGCTGAGTATAGCTGTACTGTCCTAGTTTGCTAGTTGTACTTGTAGGCCAGATGATACAATCTTGTTTAGTGTTATTCATACTGGGGAGTTCCATAATGTGCAAAAAGAAAAGTTTATGTGTTAGTGTGTGTGTGCATATATATATATATATATATATATATATATATATATATATATATATATATATATATATATATATATATATATATATATATATATATATATATAGGGAGAGGCTGCATGGAAAACTACATGGAGAACAATAAATTGTGATGCATTTTAATAAATGTGTAAAAATGATTTAGTAAACTGATTTTGGGTGATGAATTTGAGTTGACCTCCCCAAGCCTTTTCCTTGATTAATTACACTTGAAAGCATACAGCCAATATGTTACTGTCATACAGTAATATTGACCTTTCAGACTCACATTTCCCAAGGTTGTGTTCATTGTTACATTTTTTTCTCATTCCTAAATACTCCGGTGAAGTTTTCCATCAGTAGACAAGGTGTGACATCAGTCAAGCATGACAGGATATTTCATTACATACTTCTAGAAGCCTCTGTGAGCAAAACAAGGACAGGGCTATGTCACAGATAGCTTTGTGTGGAGTGTGGGTGGTGACGTCAGGTTCAGGATGCAGTACAATATTGCCGGGTCCACATTTTTCCCGCAGAATTGGGCTACTTCAAAAACACAGCCGTGGGAAATATTAAGGAGTCGCGGGTTGATAATATAATTAGATTAGTGGTATAACTTTAAAAGATTGAACTGTTTTCTTGTTTGCAATATTGTTTGTGATACAGTACCAGCATTAGTATTTCAATAAAGGGATCACGCTGTAAGTCGGTTGCTGGCCTGGTATGAATGTTTATTTGTCCCTTCAGAGCTTCCGTACGAATTCCGTACGAAGCTGTACTGGGGCTTGTAGTTTTTTATCAAATTTATACCAGGTATCTTTTCTTACGAAAGCTTTTGCTTGTTGTTTTTTATGCATATGCCTACGTGTTAAGCTTGCTTTCGGTTAAAACAAATAATTGGGCTGTTTTTGGGCTGTTTTTGAAGTGACTTTGGGCTATAAATTCTGCAGCAATCTGGCAACCCTGATGCAGTAGTCAAAACAAAGGTATGGGGTGAAACTGAAGCGCTATGGCTGCGCTCAGTGTTTTATTAAATAATAAACAGTTTAAAAAAAAAAAAAAAAAAACACACGATAACAAAACAAAGGGGCACGTTGGCCAAACAAGACAAAAAATAATTCCACTAGACAAAACAAGAATCTAGCTGGTTTTGAGCCAGCACGTTTAGCACTTGTCGTCTTTTCATTATTCAGTGTTTACCTCCTTGCTCTTGTTCTCACCTTTGCCACAGGCTACCATTGTTTTTCCCAAAATTTTATTAATCACACATGCCAGACCTATATACAATTTTTCTTATTCCACAATTATTATTTAAAAGTTCATTTTATGAAACTATATAGTCATACATTGTTCGTATTTGTATTTTTTATAAATACATGAAAACAAATTATGCTTTTCATCTCTAACATGTATTAGCTTTTTTT
Source organism: Polyodon spathula (assembly GCF_017654505.1). Lineage (NCBI taxonomy): Eukaryota > Metazoa > Chordata > Actinopteri > Acipenseriformes > Polyodontidae > Polyodon > Polyodon spathula. The sequence continues at coordinate 24,590,456 of NC_054536.1, forward strand.
TTTTTTTTTTTTTAAGAAACCACCAAAAAATCTTTAGTTGAATAATATAGACCACCCTAATTACATGTTATAGCTAGAATAGAATAGCTGCTAATGAAAATGTCATTATCTTAAACTCATAATTGTTTTTAGTTATTCTTGCAGCATGCAAGAAACCTAGTAAATGAATTTACATAAATGCTTGTGGTATAAAATTAATACCTGACTCCAGGCTATTAGACATTTAGCGAATTCATTTTGTCATCGCTGGCATACTCCCATGCCATGGTTTGCATGACACAGGTAATTGCATTGACGTCACTTATTACTTTTCCAAAGATTGCACAGTTGTGGATTATAAAATCAAAACTCTCTTAATAAACACATTTTGTTTCAAACGGCGTTTAAACTTTTGGAATGGAATGCATCTCAAATAAGGCGGCTTACGTTGTCATAGACTTGAAGTGTAGAATCAGAATTGCTTTGGAAAATTCTGGATGTAGCATATAACATGTTGATTTAATGACACCAATTGTAATACATTGGTGTCATCAGTAGCAAACCGTGAATAAAACACTTGTATTTGTCATTTGCCGTTTATTTATAGACCTGTTCACACCCCTGTGAACATTTATATGCCGGAAGGGAGCAGACAAGTATGACAGACTTATGGACCAACCAAGACTTTGTGAGAGGAATCAGGAACTAATGGCATGCTGGAAAATTCCATATACATCCAGATTATAGCAATATAACTTAATTTATAGTTATCTTAATTACATTACTCATAACATTGTAAATGTTCGTCAAATTGTTTGGCATTTTCTATGTGAAAATAATTATGAAATAATATTTTTGTCGTGTGCTGTTTCTGGTTTCAAAGTTTAGTCTGGGGAGCATGCTGTTAGGTGTGTTTTATTCCATGTGTGATTGAAGTGCGAGCTTGACTATTTTTCAGTACTCACTATTAAAGACAGTGCAGATGTGCCAGTCTGTTTCCTGTTTCCTTCCATTGTGCACTTACAGTTCTATATGGACCAATCGGATGGGCTGGACAATTAGTGGATGTCCTTTGCTTGCTCAGGAATGCGGAGCAACATTTATGCTATGAGGGTATATTTGCTTTTCATTTTATCTGTGAGTCCGGGAACTGATTGATTGGGGATCCGTCTAATCTCGTACTTGATGTGGTTTTGAAGTGGAAAAATCAGCTTCCTACTGAACAGTTAGATGAGCTGGACGCACATTCTGAACCGCCACTTCCATCAGCCAACTGCTCTCTAAAGTTACTGCCTAATTCATCATCTAGCTAGGTAGGCTTAAACAAACAAACCTTGATTAAAGGGCATTGCTGTCAGGTTAAATTAACATGATTATAAAATATTCAGTAAAACAAGCATGTTAGTAGCAAATATCCCCACCACAGCTGTAAATTAGACAGTATCATGAAAATGTTGATATGACATTTATCCACACTATGTACAGAGAAGTATAGAATGAGAATTAGCAATGCAATGAATAACCACAATTTAATAAGCAGAATTTGTTATATTTAAAGTATCATTTGCACATCTTTTATGGTGCACTTGTGTGGCTCCACTTGTAGAAACACTGCCATTTGTAGTGCAAGGTGAGTCGTGTGAGTATGGTTTGAATACAGATTGCAGCAAATTGCCGATCTGGGTGCCCATAGAGAGGCTTTCATTGGCCTTTGTTCTCCTGCAGGGTTAGGGGGGCAAATCTTCTAGTTTGCTTTCAGCAATTCCAATTGGTCAGGCACCCAATGAGTCCAGGCAGGGATTTACTTCCAGCATTCAGTAGATTGGTGACATCCGTTTCTCAGGCCTGGCAATTGGCTTGACAGCATGAGGTTGCCTGTAGGTCTTCAGGGATGTATTGCAGCAGTGAAGCAATATTCAATGGAAATTGATTTAAAAAAAAAAAAAGTTTCTCTTCTTAGGCACCAGTATATTCACTACAATTGCACAACTGAATATTGCTGTACACTTGACAAAATGAAGACACAAAGCATACAGGAGCTTAGTGGAAGTAAAAATTGTCACAATGATGCTAAGATACTGATGAATAAATCCATTGATGTGATGCCTGATTTTAATAAATTAGTAGGATTCAACCATAGGTTATAGCAGGGATAGGCAATATAACTTGAACCCATAAATTTCACTTTAAATGAAACTGAAAAAAATGTTAGATATACATTTCTTATTATAATGTATTAACCCCCTATTCTTTTGTACACTGACAAAAACAAGATGTATGTTTTATAATATATATTTCTAAATATGTTTTTTGTGGATTTTGTGGCCCTCTACCGCCTTAAAGTTGCCCATTTATAACATGGGTTTAAGCTAATAAAATATAAATTTCTGATTTGTCCAGGAATACTGGTTTGTAACAAAATAAAACTTGGTGATTACAGACAACAGTAAGTTCATTGAAATGTTGTTCACAAGTTGAACTTTATACATTAAACTTTGTAACAAAAAGTTATGTTGTTGTACTAATACTTACAGTTTAAGTAAGAAAATACAACAGCGTTTTTTTGCAAATGTAATAAACTTAAATTCAGTTTCAAACACATAATTTTTATTGTCTAGAATAAAGATTAGGGATGAAGTTTGCACTTTCTACCCATTTCAAATGCCATACAATATATGCACAATTACAAAGCTAGCAATGTGGATACCCACATATACAGATAGAATAAGTAAATTACAAATGACTAGTTTGCAATATACATGTGAAGATAACAGCAACACAAATGCTTTGCTGTTATTTCCTAACTGTTATTTTTTCTTCAAAACTGGCACCCGCTGTTTCCACCCAACAAGGAAATGTTCCTCTTTTTCAATAGCTTTATATGTTGAAGAGAAAGAGACACTTTCTCTGAAATGAAAGGACTGGATCTTGTCAAATTAGTGGAATTAATAACCTTCGCTGCTTCCCCTCATGGATGTGTGAAAACTTCAAAATGAATCTTCTTCTCCATAAGGGAAAGTACAGCCCAGGGCTGGGTAACTGCACGAGAGATGATGATGATAATGATGACGACACATTGGATGAGAAGTGTTATCAAGAAAACAATGGTTTTACTTGTGTTGAAGGACCAATGCAATGGCTTACTGTGGTCTGAATTAGCATAGTGGAAATTAGGTAGCAATGTTTGAATGCGTCAGTTGCTTTAAATTACATTGTCATAGTTTTTTGGGGTTTTTTTGCTGTCCCTTTTACATTTTTATGATACTTGCACTCATTCTGAGTGATTCTTAAACACAAAGATACAAACTGTTATTTGAAACAACTACACTTTAACCTGTATTCATTTTGTATTGGTATCACCACCGAGTCTTGTAGTTTCAGTTTTTTTTTTTAGCCAACAAGGCTCACATAATAACATATATAACATGTTTTTGACTTTATTTTTCAGACGGCAGAGGATTATGGTGAAATATCAAGAGATGCACATGAGCTTTTTAACAAAGACTCAGAAACAGATGGAAGAATAAAAACCACAACGTCGAAATCAATGGACAGTCTCATTTTTTGCCAATGTGTAGCCTGGATGGTTCGCTGCTGCCTCTGCCTCTGCCTCTCTTGCTGTTCAGGATTGTAGCTTGCAGGCATGAAGGAATGATTTAGAGGCTCTGCACCATCCTTGGTCCTAGGAGGCATGGAGATGACAGCCAGAAGTCAGTCCTGCCCCATTCCCGTGGATGGCCAAATGAACAGATACCCTGCAGGCTCTTATCCTTTCCTATACCCTTCAGTGATTAGCAGACTCCCTTTTCCTCCTCTCCACAGGCTGCAGGGCTACCCTCCAGCCTGTGGATGCAGCACCCCATCTCCTGCCAGTAAGTTCAGTTTGTATATATTTCAATGGCATATGACAGGTAGGTTTTTAGATGTGCCTATTTTAATACTGGGGATGCATTCAGCAGGTGGAGGCTGAGAGTGATGGGCAACACTGTAGACTCTTATGCTGATGGTGAAGGACGTAGGGAAGCATAGTATTGTTGCACTGTGCACTGAAGCCCATTAGTGTGAAGCATTGTACAC